>NW_011349661.1:0-3088 GCF_000735185.1 Notothenia coriiceps
AGCATGGCCAGGCTGGAAAATAAACTGACCAAGTGGCTTGCAGATGACCAGCCATCTTTCAAGCGCTACCACAGCGAGAGACCACAGGCTCACCATACCTGGAACGACAATGACAGACATTAAAAAACCTTTTTGAAACCATTTTAATGAAGTTCAGGAATAAAAAAGGGCCTGATGAAGTATATTGTTTCGAACCTACAACTTGAATCTTACCTCCAAGCGTTGCCAAAAAACCTTCAACCTTGCATCCTAGTGTTCCAAAGACGAAATATCTGGCTGCAAATGAGACGAACGCAGTGAAGGAGCCCGCGCAGGCCACGAGGAGGTTTGCCACGGCCAAGTTCACCAGGATGTAGTTAAGGTGGGACCGGAGCTTCTTGTATTGGATAGTGGTGGCAATGGTGAGGACGTTAATGGCAGTGCCAAAAATAAATATGAAGAACATGAATCCTGCCATGCCATAGAAGAGGGACAAGTCCCCCAGGTGGTCCTGTGGAACCAGGAAAGGACTCAATGCCGTGAGGTTGTTGGTGTCCAGGGGAACAGGTATCCAGAAGTCTTCTGGTAGCGCCATGGCCCGAGATCCTCTCATTTAGCCTATTTATATATATATCAAAATAATTGTTATACCGAAAGTGTTCTCCTTGTTGTTGCTTTACAGATCATATATATCATATAACAAGAGTAAAAGTTTTAAGAGGCATACATGAATGCTTTGTGGTCTGCGTCCCTAACGCCTCTTACTAATCTCTTGTGGAGGAGGGACTTTTATAAAGGTACCCAGGAAGCTACTCATCCCCATTAATGGTTAATGAAACTATAATTGAATCATATATTAGGGTAGGCTTTAATCAGTGTAATTCATTTAGTGGATTGCCCTTCTTGCTGTACTGCCAAAGAGGATACAACCTGGATATTTGAGGGGTTGAGGATAACTTATGCAAAAAGTAGAAAGACATCTTTGAAAATGTTATAGTATAGGTTTTTGTCATTGGAACATACAAAAAAGGGATATAAAGCATGTGTAAAGTATTGAAAATCATATATTGGTGCTTATCTAACTGCATGTGATACAGCAAACCTTTGAAAGTTGTTTTTGGTAAGAAAGACACTAAATTATGAATGTGAGTGCTATTTGGAGCTAAGAAGTTGAATTTAAAAGGTTCACTTTTTGTAGGAACACAATGCACAGGTATCTCAGTCAAGGAACACACACAAGCATGTAAATGTGTGCACCTGTGTAGATATACGCTTGCAAGCTAGTTCTTAACATGAAAAACCGATTAAAGTTTAACCCCAATTTCTTAAGGAAGACTGCCGTAGGTATTTGCCTGCTAATCTGATTAAACACCATTAACTAACGATTTCATGCCCCTTAAACCCTTTTAATCCTCTCTTTTCGTAACATTGCCTCCATCTCTGAGCTTAAAGAGTGTACGAGACGTTGAGAACTTAGTGTAATCGCAAAGATGCTCACTGTACCTTTGTCAATCCAATTAGCCGATGCAGAGAGGACCTTGGTGCATCATCAGGGAGGCTGTTGCGCAATGGACTGGTTTGTGGTGTTCGGATCAGCGGGTCACAAGTTCAAACCCCACTGCAGTCAGCATGTCGTTGTGTCCCTGGGCAAGACACTTCACCACAAATGGTACCACTTTACAATAAGACTACCCTTATAAAGGAGTCATAAAGGGTTTATAATTAGGTTATGAATTAGGTTGTAAACACTTTATTAATCATTAAGAACCATTTATATGTTTTATATGTCTGTTTTACATTAATGGTTGAATCTACCAATCTTTATAATCATGAATCACATTTATGCGTAACAAGTGACAGGAACATTATTTGTTATTATTTCCAGACTGGATGAATTAAAGGGTATACAAATCATTCATTTGAATATCAGGAGTCTATTGCCCAAAATGGATTTACTTCGGATATGGGTTGTCCTATATAAACCTAAAATCATCACACTCTGAAACTTGACTTAATAGTAACATTTCCGATAGTGAACTACAAATCACAAATTATTTGCTTTACAGATCTGATAGATGCAGCAGGGGTGGAGGTGTGGCTATTTATGTTTCTTCTGATCTTGTGACTGAGCTAATTGCTACTTCTATAGAGCCTCTACATTTTGAATGCATTTTTCTTAAAATCATTTTGCATGAAAATAAGTGTTTAATTATTGGTAGCATCTATAGGCCACCTTCTTCACCTGCAGAGTCTTTTAACCACATCATCGACACTATCAACTCCATTTCCTGCAGGAATGAAATAATCTTGCTTGGTGATTTCAACAAAAATTGGTCGGATAAATCATCTGATAGAGAGAAAAAACTTTTCAGTAGTCTAAATGTTAAACAGCTCATTAATGAGCCAACTCGTATCACTCTTAGAACCCAATCTCTGCTTGACTGGATACTGGTGTCACACCCTGACAGAATCTGAAAAGCTGGTGTCATGTCGGATTGCTTCAGCGATCATTCAATTGTTTATTGCGTATGGAAAATCAAATTAATTAAACTACCTCCAAAACTAGTGAAAATCAGACAATATAACAAATTGAATGTTGATTTATTTATTAATGATGTTGATGCCCTTAATTGGGACAGATGTCAACTAATACCTTTTGTACAAGATGCTTGGGATGTTCTGCATAAAGAGCTCACTGAGGTCATGAACAAACATGCACCTGTGAGAACGGTTAAGGTCAAAGGTCAACATCTCCCTTGGATCAGTTCTGAACTCATCAGTCTCTTTAGGGAAAGGGATAAAGCATGGTCGATATATCGTCATTCAAGAACTATAGCCGATTGGGAAGTATACAGGCATCTTCGAAATCTGAGTAAAACCAAAACCCGAAATGCTAAATCGAACTACTATAAAGAATCTCTCACATCGGACTTTAAGAATCCCAAGCAATTTTGGACTAAAATTAAATCTATTTTAAATAAATCAGGTAAACATTCTATTAATAAAATAAGAACTGCTGATACAATAATTCATGACCCATTATCCATTGCCCAAATATTTAATCAGCATTTCGCTGATTCGTTCCACACTACTATCTGACTCCTATTTG
>NW_011349662.1:0-7984 GCF_000735185.1 Notothenia coriiceps
GGGCGCGTTGCATATCGCCTCGAGACCAAATCCTTTAGGGGAACGTGTGAATTTAGGCATCTGGAAGCTTCTTTTCTGAATGACGTTACATTATAGTAGGGTTGAGGGAGATGGTGCTTTAATTGTCACCTACTTGGCGATAAACCTCATTCTGATTTCTGATATATATTCTCTTTATGTTTTTGTCGTGTTTGCTTTGTTTAATTTTTCAGGTAATTGAAGCCATAACAGGGCCTCTTCAGAAGATATGGTATATGAACTGTATTTATATAGCTCTTCATCAGGTCTTTACGACCCCTCAAAGAGTCATTAACCCTTTCACACCTCATTCATACAGAGCAGTACCACTTGCTCTAGGAAACTCACACACACACACATTACATTTAGCTGACACTTTTATCCAAAGCGAATTACAATAAGTGCATTCGACCAGGAAGATACAACCTTGAAGAAAACAGAATCATATAAGTACATCAGGTTTCATAGAGCCAAACATTTCAAGTGCTACTCAACTGGCTATAGATAAGCCAGTCCTTTATTAGTATATAAGTGCTTTGTTAGTAATTCTATCGCTCGAAGTGGAGTCGAAAGAGATGAGTTTTCAGTCTGCCGGAAGATGTGTAAGCTTTCTGCTGTCCTGATGTCAATGGGGAGCTCATTCCACCATTTTGGAGCCAGGATAGCAAACCCACGTGTTTTTGCTGATGGGAACTTGGGTCCCCCTCGCAGTGCACACACACACACCGTTGGCCATCGGGTGCGACTCAGGGTTCAGTATCTTGTTGACTGCACAGGCTGGGGTCGAACCAACAACCTTCTAGTTGAAAGACGACCTCGCTCCCTCGCAGCCACAGTCGCCCAATATAAAAGAATAAGACATCCGAAGTGCAAGAAAGTAGTGCCACAATGAGGCTGGAATAGGTAACTATGAACATGTAAGTTAGAATACCACGAACGGAAAGTAAATAAAATACTTTACCGTGGAAAGAAATACTGTTTATTGTAATAAAATATAAATATGAGGACTCTTTCCCATATGTGATTAATACTGTATATCTAATCTAATCTCATGCGATAGACATAAGCAAAGACGCAGTGCATTCATATTAATAATAACATCAATGCTGAATCCAGATTATTCTAATTACTCCTTAATGATATGGGTGTTGCACGGTTGACTGATTAATGTGTATATTGACAGATGAGTTAAAGGTTGTGCACCTGAAACACATCACTGATGCAGTTTCTGCCCCTGAGGTCAGAGTGATGGATTATTAGTTTACCAGACTTTGAACTGCGTGAGACAGAGACAGATCTCAGTAAATCGGGGAAAGACCGTTTTTCTTTTTTTCTGAAACAGAGTGGAGGGATGAGAAATGAGCTCAGTTTCCTCCTGAGCGGGAAGATGAACCTCGATCTGTTTCTCTTTCATCATCGTGTGCAACAAATGTTCAGGAGTGTTCTGCTGACACTGAGCAGAATAATGAACCGTGGCACGTCACAAGCAGCCGGACAGAAACACAACCATAGACAACACACTCTAATAATAACCATTGATATGCAATATATACAATATGAATAATTGCAATTTAATTATTTAACTTTACACACAATTTATCAAATTATATTCCACACGTTTACTTAACCTTGCATTCTTGCATTGTTTTATTGGACTTTTTATTTTTTTAAGTCTTAAGAATATGGCATATCATTGTTGGGGGAGTGTAGCTGTTGGGCGTATGGCAATAAATCCTTTAATTCTTTATTATTTTAATTTATAAAGTTCAGTCATGTGATGCTGACAGATAAATGCTCTGATTTGATTTGCTGGTACTCAAATTATGTTTCGTTTTTAAAGGTTAGTGAGTATAGATCAGTGGTTCCCAACCTGGAGGGGCGCCAAAGATCGCAGGGGGGGCGCCAAAGATCGCAGGGGGGGGCGCCAGGCCTCAGATGATTTGAGGCCAAATATCAACAAGGCAATACATGATTGTCACTAAAAGCCTTGAAATGTATAATTCTTTCTTTAATAGAAATGTTTCTTCTGCCCGTAAAGTGTCCAAACCAGGCTTTTCTGGATAAGCGCATTTTTAAAACATAGTCATTGTCCATGCCGGTTTCAGTTGGATTATTTGTCACAGTTGCTCCGATCAGATCGGTCTCCTCCATTTTGTAGATTATTTACGACTTTTGAATCCACATAAACACATCGGCAAAATCCGGCTTACTTTGAGCATGTGTTTTAAACAGTTTAATCCCTTTGTGAATTGTTTCCACTCGCGCCATCTTTCAATTTCTTCATACAGCGGGAATCCAAATGAATGAATCCTGAGTCCAATAACCATCAAAGTCTCTCCAATAGAGCTCCTTAGTTACGCTTTCATTCTCCTTTAACAAGAAGTTGTAGCATTTCTGAGACTTTTAAACTTGAATTACCGCTGTTGCGCCCCCCCTTATGTTTGGGGGGCGCGCAACTTCCAACGAGGATTCATTTGGGGTGGCTCTTTGGGAAAAAAGTTGGAACCCCAGGGCTATAAGGGATAGTTGAAGATGTTCGTTCAAAGTAGCGATAGTACTATGAGTAATTAATCTATAACCAGTTTCAGGAAACACAAATAAGCACCTGCCACTGGACAAACATTTCGATTTTTTTTGAGTTTTCTGGTCTACCTGCTGGTTAGGTTTTCTGTTGTATGACTTTGGTGAACCCAAACCGACTGACACTGTAAATCCAAACTTCAAAGAAACTAACCATCACTTGGTCAGTGTTGATCCACTAAAATCCCTATATTTCTGCGTCAGGTCAAATGAATGTTTTGTTCAGTGGGTCGTGTGGCTTTAAACGAGAGCAAAAGAAAGTAGGAGGAGAAAGGGGCAAACAGGTAACAACTACTTTTACGTGGGAGTAACTATGTTTCCCACCAAGGCTCCTTTCAATAATGTAGTATAGAAATGATACTGAAGACAAACCGTGAACTAGACAATAGTGGAAGAATGACGCCTTTAGAAAGACTATCCAGGCCGAAACTCACGTCCTGATCAGTAACCCTTATCAGAATCGGTTTATCACCAGGTAGGATGGCACGTACAAGGAAATTTGACTTGAGATGTCAGATGGGTTGCATACAGGTGTAAAAGTAAAAACAATTAAAAAACACAGACAGAGAACTAGAAAAATATTTAAAAATATAACAATATAGTCAATATATATCAGTATTTACATAGCGATGGAAAATGGAGCGGCTCTCCGTGTGCACAGACGGGGCTTGCTGGTAACGTCGGGTGTGGACAGACAGCCCACTGCGCTAAACACGCTGATCACAACGTTCACACGCTCTGTGGTACGAACGCTCTGCACTCCACGTACCCCCCCCCCGCCCCCCGCTGACATTTCGTGGAGTACACGAGGGACCATCATTGGGAACTTTGAGGGGAGCCAGAAGTTGGCAGTACCAAACACTGACTCCACGGTACTCATCTGAGCTACCTGCACTGGAAAAGTATGTGGTAATAAAGTGTACTAGCATTTGAACGGATTGGCTTAGTTGAAGCTAAGGTATTAGCACTTTATAATGGTGTTGGCTAGTTCAAGCTAATGTACCCTCATGATTGCTTGGTTACTCTGTAGCGCTCCTGGTTAAATGCACTTATTCGTAAGTCGATGCCAAATGAAATGGTGCATGTAATGAATAAAATTGGCATCAATCCTGCCGATAATCACAACGAAACACGATTGTTGGTGGCTACATTGTCGTGTTGAAAGTTGTAATAAAGACAAATAATTGATGCTTCTTCTAATTCTCAATGGTCCAGATCAAAGCCTACCTTGCTGTGCGGTAGCTGCGCCGGCGTAGCCTGCTGGCGGTGGAACCTATACTCGGACACAGCAGCTGGAGGCGGGTCGCGCCGCGGTCTCTGGGTGCAGGACGTCCTGCAGGCAGCAGAGAGTGGCAGGACTCTTGTGATGCAGGAACTCGCAGCCAGTGGGCTCTCTGAGCACCACAGCAAGTCTGCTCAGCCAAGCGCCAGGCTCACCCGACCAGCGCCACGGTAGAGCACGGTTCACAAAGGGATCAGCACAGAACCAGCACTTAAGCCTGAAGATGAGGTATCGTAGGGTTTCTAAAGTAAAAAGGTGCTCTAAGGAGGGCACCGCTTTGAGACTGGAAACGATGCAGGGTTTTGATGTAACAGTAGCTGTTGACATGTTTACGTCTTTTCGTTAGTGTTGTAATATTTATATTAGCACATTTAAGCATTTAAAGTCAAACGTGTTGAACTGGTATGACCTAAACTACATTTGGTATTTTGTCTAACTCAATTTGAGCTACATGCAAAAGTTTAAGGGACGTCTCACTCCAAAAATAAGACTGAATGGCCACAATCCTTTTCTCTTACTCTGATAGTGGTTTATATTACTAAATTTTCATGGTAGGAACTATTTTATTTCTCAACCACCTGAAAAACCATATCCACCACGATGCGTGAACACGAATTGATTTTTTTTGTTAACCATGGTCATGATTTCTTGAGCAACACTTGGTGAGGTTATCGAATAGAAAAAGTACATTTGAGAAAGAACACCAATCTTTAATGATAAAAACCCCACAGTTTTTATTTGAAAGGCTGTACCATGTCCTCTGCTTAGATTCTCATCTGTCTGATCACTGTGAACACTAGGCGTGGTCTCTAGTGCTCTACCCCAACTGATTTCCAGCCTGGAGGAGTTGAGTTATCTCTTTGAGTAGAAACAGCAGGAAAAACCCTGATGTCCCACTGAAGCCCCTGAAACTGTCCAATCACCACCGTGCTTTACTGCCAGTTTGCTTTTATCCTCTCATCTCCACCAGCTGTTTGGAGAGGGGACAATGTTACGGACACTAATAGATTCTACACATGACGTGTATTGGACGAAGATTCATCTCCGTACCTCAAGCGAGAGAAAGGGAAATATCTTTAATCTGATTGATAGGGCCCACCTCTACGAAAGAGTTTCTCTGAGACGTTTTGTTTTGTTTAACTTTGTATGTCTTTTATGGTTTCTATGTGTTGTGGTTTACTCCGAATGAGATGCTCGTCCGCCAAGAACGGTACACGAAACTTGAAACAAACTTTGTACTGTGTGTTTTGTTAATCCCCCGAAGATGGTTTACTGTTCACCTGATGTTTATATTGGACGTTTACGAATGCCAGCTTTCAGCGATTATTCCTTGTTGGTTAGGGAATTCATACTTTTAAAAAAGAAAAGAAGTATGTTGAGATGTTGAATATCGCAATAGGGACCACTGCACGATTCATGTAATCAATCATTGATTTCTCACGTATCTGGTTTCGCATTTCTCATCCTGTGTGTTCCTGTTTTGGTAAGAGTGTGCCTAATTTTAAACTATCTGCTTTCCACTTTGTTATAATGTTCTGAACTCTATAAAGTCCACAATGTTAATTTACAGTAGTCAATCGAGGTTTTAAAGAAAAAAGGGATTCAAACTTTTGCCCCCCATATGGTTTCTTTTGCTGGCTTTAATGTTCTGTTCGTCACCTGGCAGTGCCAAAGGTACCGTGTTTGATCTCATCACACACAATCACCATGTTGCAGAAACTGCCTTTTTCAAGGATGCCGAGATTCTTTCTGATGATATATCAATGTCTTCTGTTGCGCTTCCCTCTGCTGGCACTAGACTGACGGTATGCTCTGTGACAGTTAAACTGTTGTAGTCTAGATTGCCAGCCTAGTGAACCGCGGACATTTTGAGTACCCCAACGTTTTATGTTAGAAATGTATAGTACGGGACGGGTCCATGCAATACATGCCAACTTGAAAATGTTGATCAATTTCCAATAGGCATAGTTCCATTAAATTAGTATATTGCAGCAATAGCTAAAAAAACTTGCTTTGCCGATTTGGGACAGTTTTTGTGTGGTTGCTGGAAGTTATTGCGGATGCTGAATCAATCAAAAAATTACGAGTTGAGTTCGCCGGAAAACTTTAATTGACTCAAAAACAGCCCCATTTGCGGTACAAAATATGGCCACTTTCTGGTTTAAATTTCAAAAATGGTTCAACTTCCTCATACTCTCCAAACGATGTGTCTAAACGGCAAAGCATCCTATAGCTATTGTCTGCATATGCTAATTAACGCAATTTGATGCGAATTGCCCACATATTTCAAGTTAGCATCCGCGTTTCATGTGCTGGCGGACCCGTACTGTACATTTCTACATAAAACGTTGGGGTACTCAACATTCGGTTCCCATAGACTCTATGAGCTGACAGACTATAACGGGAAAGAGATGAATGACAGCTTTCTTGCATCTAATCCTCCTGACTGTTGTTTGATCACTGCCGCACTTTAAACTTTTAAGTAATACACTTATTTGGTAAAAAAATAAATACATGCTATTCAGTTTCTGCTTTGACGATGCAGTGGTACAAATGATTTTTGAAATGTATTGATTTCTTCATTCCCTTTAAATAACATTTTAAAGATGCATAATAAATATTTACAAAAATGTGGAATATTTGTGGCATAGTTTCTTAAAAGGAAGGAAAGTTTAACCTTTTGGGATCACTTATGTTACTTACCTGCCATTCGTTAGTTAGGTTAGTTAGTGAAAAAGGATCCACTGCTTTGTACATTATGAAGCTTAAAGCTCAAGCCAGCCTATACTTCATCTTAAGAGTCATTGAATAGACTTTCTCAGTGTTTTATTGCTAGTTTCTGAGTTTACTACCTTGGAAATCTATGCTTCAATTTTTCAGGTAAGTTCTCTCTTTATACGTTTTTCTAAACACCTTGATATCCCTGCACGTAGCCTTTAGCATATTTTTTAACCATTGCAAGCCTGCTTTAAAATGTCACTTCTACTCTTTGATTCACAATTTAAACTGTGGACGATAGAGCCGGTACCGCAATGTTTTACTAATTTCAATTTACCTCGAGTAACAAAGGACACCGGGAACATAGCAATGACCGCTTAAAAGCTACTAGAATAGGTAAACAGGTTAGGCCCGTTGTTGACTTTATGCTAACCTGCGTTGACCGGCTGTAAGCTTTAGCTTTATGTTTAGCATAAAGACATGAAGGCGTATATAATATTATGTTTATCATAATTTTGTATTCAATTATTCATCCAACAATTGGGAGCATTAATCAAGAGTATTAATACCGGGGTTTAAATCATACTTATTCATAGAAAGTATAGTTACATTTGTTTACTGCTGAATTTCGCTTTATTTTTTTTTTTAAGACAGTGACGATGCACCTTAATTTAACGCATGAATAGGTCTAATGACTGCCTTTATTTAATACTATAACTGAAATGCCTCTCACATTGAAGTCCCTAAGATGCTAGTGAAATTTCCAATTTGCTATTGGTTTAATTTTATTCTTTGGTGGCATTCAAAAAATCTGAAATCCTTAATTCCTCTTAATAATTAAGGAAGCCTGTGTTCTTTATGCCAATTCAACTAAATAAGCACATCTCTCTAAAATTGTCAAACTATATTACTGCCCCAACAAAACACTATCAACTTGTTGCTTGGAACAATTGCACTTTTTTCGAGCATTTGCGCGAGCTCTTAAAATGCCCCACTTCCTCCATTGTTTTGTGTATTAACCAGACCAATACGAGCACCCTTATAGTCGAATATCCCGTTTTATTTACATCAAATGTAAACATTCAACTCTTAACCATGGAATGTTCGTGTAGTAAAGGCATGTGTCTCGTATTAAAACACAGTTATATGTAAATACTTCTTGGCAACGCTTGCTTGTGAAGCTAGAATGAAACATGACGAGGGGGGAGATCCCTTTAAAAATGGGAAACCTGCTCGTTCCTCCGAGAAATGTCAGTTTTGGCAAATGGGAAAAGTTCTCTGCAGATTTTGCAACGACTCACGATTCATAAGTCTGATTTTGGTTAAATAGAAAAACCCTTCTTAATAATCCTACATCAGGCTACATTATCGACAAATACGATGTTA
>NW_011349662.1:8000-13580 GCF_000735185.1 Notothenia coriiceps
CCTCCTTTAACAAAATACTTCACATTCATCCAGTTTGTGACAGTAGTTGTAGCATTTTTGAGACCCCCCCCCCCTTGTGTGTGTTGGGGGGAGAGAGACAGGAGTCATTTGGGGGGGCTCTTCGGGAACCCCTGGTATAGATGTTGTGTTTTGCACCAAAAGTCAAGCAAAAAAAGGACAATTGTATTTAAACATTTCAACATTGCACACTTTGGCGGATTCTTTATTGAACATTCGACCAACAAACTCATCAACCGCTGTCAGTTTTTGACGTGTTTGTTTCTGCTCGTTACATACCCTGTTTATTCAAAATAACATTATGTGTTCACAACAACAACGGCATAGTTTGAAGCATAGAGACAACATCAAAGCTGCAGAATTGCACAACTTCATCCACTAATGGGATGAAATAATCATGAAATAAATCCTGACCGTGGCCACTTTATTCACACGCTTTTATAACTTCTGACCCTTTAAAAACATCACTTACGACTTTTAGTCACATGTTGAATATGTTCAGAGGTTTAGTAGTTTTGGGGGGATGGTGGGTTAAAATGTGCATCAATTAACCAGGAAAAAGCACATATTTAGGTCAAAGAAATATGTGAAAAGACATCTTAATGTAAAGTGTTTCTCCCACTGAGAGACATATACGCCGTGCTTTAATATTAATGCAATAATAATAAAACAGAGAAAACATGTTGGAAACAATCGAGATGCTAAAACTCAAATGGTTGGATTGTCTTGAGTAAATCCCATTTGATTTGCACCTTATCCTGAGATTTGATTGTTATTCATGTCGCTTTTGACTACAATCAGCTTTCTTTCGGGGTTGTTTTGTTGAAGCAGCTCTCACCTGGGAAGAAGACGTCCTCCTGGTTTTGCTCTGGGGCTTTTTCATGTTCATTCACGGTTCAGCTGAATAAACACCGGCTGAATAAAGCATCTTGTTACATCCACCCTCAGTGTGTTCAACACGCCCGCTGCTGTTTCACTGATTTCTGCTCCGGTCTCGGGGGGTTTGATAAGAGCTGGCACCGCTCCTCGCTCCTCGGGGTCTTCTCCGCTCTGAACACAGTTTGATACGAACAGAAACATGACTGCAGGATCAGAAATTGAGGAATATTTAGTCTCCATCTTCAAAATGTTGCAAATCCCCTCAAGTTGCTCAACAGAAAAGAAAATGGCACGCAGTACATGGAAAATGTATTTTTGTCAGATCAGGTCTAAAATAGTTATTGCATCCCAGCAGCGTTATTTACAACATCAACAAACTGCTCCTGTTCACAGGAAACCACTTGGTTAGGTATTTACGTACATTAGACTGTGTTTGTACCTTAAGTATGTACAGTATGTGAGGTCACTAAACTCATGTAAATAACTTTAAATAAGTCAATGTTGACTTTTCGTGATTTCACACGGAATTACATATGACCAGAAAAATGACTGCAGGATCAGAAACAGAGGAATGTTTATTTTTTGGAAACATCTTCAGAAATCCATCAATTCCCCTCAAGTTTCTCAAAACACACGAGGTCACGTGTCACGAAGCTGATCTTTAGAAAATAGTGAAGGACAATATTTGATCACAGCACCTCGATTACCGACATCAACAAGGACAAATATCTAAGACAAGAAACAAGAACAAGTTCAAATAACATTACAATCACTAAGGAAACATGTTGAAGACCTTTTAAAGTATATCTGATCTGGGATTAAACTCTGTACTTAATTTTAGAATTGACTGGGGTACAAATATGACTTAAGCTTTATTATTTGTTGTCTTTATGAAACGTGGATCATGCTTAAAAATACATTAATACCAAAAAGAGAAGACATGATTTATGCCAGATTTAGCTATACGCTATTTTCCATCTGCAGTCCCTTGGCAGGTGCACTCATAACAATCAACTGATGTACTTTAGTCTCTATCACACTAACACCTTTTATTATTAAATCACGGGGCCCTTTATCTCCATCTAGCCTGTTCAAAAATGTTGTAATCGTCGCAGGGGTTACCTCCTGCTACGGGTTAGGAAGAAAATATGACCCTTAATATTTAAATCTTTGTGTTTTTGCCGATGTTATGTCTTCTCTTAACAAGGACCTTGATCAAAGAGGCATGGATTGCAAAAATATGGTGGGTTTATTTCAAGAAAAAAAATGTTAAGACCTCATATGTAAACAACAAAGTTCTAGTTTCAAAGGAAGTTTATTGAACATTTTGACAATTTCAATTGCAAAACAGTGGGACACAAAAGAAAACAAGATAAGCCAAACACCAAAAAGAGCAATATATTAATATGTGCAATACCCACTCAAAAACACATGCAGTGAGAGACTGTGTGACTTTCGCCAGGCGGTCAGCTGTTTTCTCTCCTGTTAGTTTATTCATTTATTTGGGGAGTTTTGCTTGAGCAGCGATGGCCGTCTCATTAAGCTAGAGAAGCAGCTGTTTAGGGCCACACCTGCTGCTGGAAAGGCTGCATCCTGAAATAATCGGACCACACGCTGCGCACATCTGAGAGCCCGGTCCCACTGCTGCCTGCTCACAGGGAAACATGATTAATAACACACGTTTAGGTGAGATCATTAGTGGCTTCAGAGCAAAGCTGAAGAGATGCATCATTTAACATCTTCTTTTACTCTTTTTTTTCCCAGACCTACTTTATAGAGAGGTGCAGTGATGACGTATTTTTGTTGGCCGAACAGGAAGTTAGTATCGCAAGGGCTCCTTGGACAAAAATATATTATACATGACTTCACTTCACCACCGCTAAGCTAAAGGTGGCTAATGTTGGGCTATAAAGGAACTACAGCACAGTCACATGACTTCACGTCACCACCGCTAAGCTAAAAGAGGCTAATATTGGGCTATAAAGGAACTACAGCATGTTGTTAAAGCACTTTGAGCTGCACTTAGTACATGAAAGTTCTATAACTATAAAGCTTTATTCTTACTATTACTAAAACATAATTGCCCCCTCGGAAAAATTATGTATTCTGATTCTGATTTAATTTCAGTTCATCACAATGTTTTTCACTGCTTATTTTCATTGTAGGTTGAGTTTCAGTTCACATGAATAACCCTGCTATGCAGTGAATGAGACAGCCTTGAACAGGGCTAAAGCTTCTGAGCATTTTTAACACAGCATGTTGATCTCAACAGGCCATTTAAATCCTGTCTGGTTTCATTTCCAGACGACCAGTTGATCCCTCTGCGGCCGGCGCTCTGTATTTTCAGGTGAGGAGGTTTCATTATTTTGATTTCCCAGCAGCCTCACAGCTCCTCACTGCGTCCCTTTGTTGGGACATTTCTGCTCATTACTCTGCAGCCAAATAACAAAACAAATGGATCAACAAATGAATCTGCAGCTCCATTTAATTTTCTTCTACAATTGTCCTATAATAAATGTTCTGTGCAGGAATGAGTCCTGTTTACCACTTTCGGCTCCCACAACTCTTACTTTTCTTGAAAGTGTTTTTGGTTAGAAGCCTGAAATAAGGTCTGTGGTTAACACAAGCATAAGAGATTTCATATTTTGTTCTATAATATACAAATACGTCAGTCAATACCCCACTCGAAAATGTCCAAAGCTTCTATGTGTCTTTAAAACTGCAGTCGTTTGGTGGCACAAGTTTGTAAAGGAGACGACAAAAAATCATGATGCCCAACATTAGCTGCCTTTAGCTTAGCGTTAGTGACGTTTATAGCTTAACGTTAGTTTTTGTACTTCTGCCGATTGCATTTAAGCTTAAAAAAACATAAAGTGGTGTCTATATGTTTGGATTATCCTGTTGAACAAAACGTGTAAGTATCATAAACGCCACAAAGCTTATTTTCAGAAATATTCCAAAATCAAATGGACAAATCCTATTGGCTTTTTTGTTGAGGTAACCATTGTGATGCTAACTTCAACGTCGCTCTGCCAAAAAATCGACCTCCCTTCACCACTTTAAAGCCTCTTCTTTTCTCCATCCTACACCATTATGTCCTTTTATTTTCCTCCACCAGCAGCCATTCATCACGGGTGTGAGCGACTGTCATGGCCGCCTCTTCCCAGAAGGCCGTTGGCTCACAGCCTGTTAACGTGTCGACTCGCTGACCGCCCACGACTCTGTCTGGATGTCTCCGCCTGGCCCAAGAGGCTCATGGGTAATCTCTCATCCACTGACTGTGAGTAAACAGAAGTATCTTAATCCATCAGTAGACGCCGCCTCGCTCGCCTCGACCTTAAATGAACTCCAACTCAATCTTAATTAGCTGTTTGCAATCAGAGCAAAAAATCACTGCTGATATATTTATTTTTCTAGTGGTCCAAATGTATTATTAAAAATGCTCTTTGCAGCATTCAAGAGGGGAATTATTGTGCTAATTTAGCTTAGTGTAAGTCCTTTCGTAAATGACAACTATAGGTCAAATATTGCGTCTAACTGTGTCGTTTTTGAAGGATGACATTGTCCAATCTTGACACTTCAGCAGTGTATGTCTGCTTCATGTCTTGTCTTCTGAAACCCACATTACATTTCTAAAGTGTCTCTTAATCACCACTTTACAATGTCACAGAACAACAGGATGATTGGGTCCTTGTAACGCTTGTGAATGTGAATTAATATGAGCAGCTTAGAGGGATCCTATCTACTGGAAATGTTGTTTCAAGTTGAGCTGATTGCTATTTTGTATCCTCTTAATATTAAAGCTGTCCCATTACGCTTTTTGGGGTTTTCCCTTTCCTCAAGTGTGATATATAGTTTTGTGTGCATGTAAATGGTGTCCAAATGCAAAAATCCCTGCGTCAAGAGGCTTGAAACCCCTCCATTGGACTCCATTGTTTACTCCTGTAACATGATGTCATCATGATGTAACCCTAGCGCTTCTATAGAGTGCCACAGTGACGCATCCTAAAACCCGGAAGTAAGCTGCGCATGGGTTCCTTCGACAAAAAAGCAATGCAATTTCTCCATAGGATCTTTGAAAATAGCTCGAAATAAGGTCTTTGGTTGACACACATTTAAGAGACGGATCACGTTTTGTTCAGTCGGATGATCTCCACATGTCTACCCTACTTTTATAATTAATCTATCGATTAGATTTATGATTCGAAAATTTGAAAAGTAGGGTAGACGTGGAGATTATCCGACTGAACAAAACGTGATCCGTCTCTTAAAGGTGGGGTAGGTAAGTTTGAGAAACCGGCTCGAGATACACTTTTTGTTATATTCCATGGAATGCTCTTAACATCCTGATAGCAATGAATATCTGAAGTGCTTTGACAAAATATCCATAAAAAAAGTCATCTGTGGAAGCCGTAGCGCTGTAAAAAGCACAACCAATCATCTGAGCCGGCCCGGCTAAAGTAACTGGATGGCCTACCTGCCTGTCAGCCTTCCATCTGTGCACAAACTTATCTCGTGCCCTCATTGGTCATGTGCGCGTTCGTGTGTGTTGGAGGAGGGGCTCTGTAAGGAAGTGGCAGATTTTTTCCGGCTGTGTATTTTCAAATTCTAGCGCACTCGAACTGGTTTCTCCAAAATTACCTACCCCCACCTTTAAATGTGTGTCAACCACAGACCTTATTT
>NW_011349663.1:0-4594 GCF_000735185.1 Notothenia coriiceps
TACAAGTAGAAGAAAAGTTAGTATGGTGATTTCAGATAACACAGGAGCTAGAACCCACCTGCTTCTTTTAAATCAGCTGTGTGGGAACATTTCGGGTTTAGGGCTGCAACAAACGACTAATTTGATAATCGATAATGAAACGATTAATCGACTATGCGGACTATTATGCCTTGCACAATTTCTCAAACGCTCTTATTTAGCCATCAACTTTTAGATTTAGCTTGAGGTTGTTTTAGGCATGTGGAAACTAACAATGAAGACAATAAAGATGAATACTTGATTTAAAAATACATATATTATTAAATTAACGAAACACATTTTGAACAAAATTAACATTGCTTTTTATTTAAATTAAATAAATAATATTTCAGATCAAAAGAAACAACAGTGTTTTAACAAATCGTATTAAACAATGTGATAACAGAACTGTAAACAGAATAGCTGAAACTTTAACAAAATAAATAACTCAGTTACCTCTAATCATTAACCCATGTTTGTATAATGAAGTTAACTCCGTGTGTTGCTGCTAGCATACATAACACCTAACGTGGAAACGTTACTTGTGGATGGGGCGCTACTAGAAAGACAGTCAAACCCGATGCATTTCTCCGTCTGAATGTGGTGCACTTTTGCTAAATGTTTAGACAAATTGCTCGTGTTACTGCCCTTACATGCTAAACTCTTATTGCACTTTTGGCAACGAGCATTGTCCACATCGAGACGGGTAAAGCTTAACCACACCTCGGAGCGCGTTCACTCCGCCATCTATGTGTGTTGCTGCATGTAGCAGCTGTGTATGTGTAAACTGCCCCGCCCCCTCGCACACAGACCGGGGAGAGAGATCTCGTCTGATCGAAAATACATCATAGACGCATTTATTTGTCTTTTTGCATATTAGAAACGAGTTGGCGACACTAAGACTGCGATATAATGTTTTTGTAGCAACAATACATGACATATACCGATAAAAAGACCAATAACGTTGGAGCTTAACGGCGCGTAAAACACGTGATGACGTCACCAACGAATCGACGACTGAATTAGTTGGCAACTAATTTGGTAATCGATTTTAATCGATTAAGTTGATTAGTTGTTGCACCCCTATTTCAGCCGATCTTCCGTTAAAATATGCAACTAAGATATAGGTTTAAGAAACAGTTGAAGATTGATTTGTACGTGATTCTTTATTTAGTAAACTCACTTTTCATGTGGTATTCCTGATAATGCTGCAATATGGACCAGAAATCCGTGTCAAAATCTGCAGCTGGTAATGTTAGCTGTTAGCATTCGTTGGGCAGCACAGTCCTGCCTGGCTAAAAAAAAACGAGCTTTGAGCTAATATTGGGTAACAATATGATGCTCAATTCAGTAAACATGTTGGAGAAAGAAATCTTGTAAAAATGTGTATGTTAGTAAGGAAGTACAGTTGTTTCACAGCAGTATAAACCAGATATTAGAATATATTATGAACTGTGTAACTACCTTACTTGCTCTTAGCAGCTTATAATACATAAATCTAACTCTTTTTTAACCAAAGCAAATATTCAAATGGAAAAAAAAACATTTCGTATCATTTCAATAGTTTTTTTTGCGAAAATAGCTATAGATGACACTGACAAAAATGACATGTCCCAAAGGCATTACTATATACATGAGTGTTTATAAAAAGTATAGTGGAGTGCTGAAAGTTTGCAACCATAACCATGTATACCAGCTTACATAAAAATAACAATAAGAAAATGATTGGTAAATCAGCAAAACAGCGTCATCCGGAAAAAAACACGATTGGTGAATCTCTCATTTAAGTGGCACCGAATGCTAATAAGAGTTTGACTTCCCAAATATTATATATCAATCGGAAATCACAGAGCAATGTAATGTTTATTAAGCTAATGTACCAGATTTAAACCTCTGTAATTATGATACACACAGACCTGCAAAAAGACGGTGGAGTGTGTCTACTGTCACAAAATCGCGACGGTGTCCTCCACCATCATGGAAAGAGACCAAAAGGGCAAAGTCCAGCTTTACTGTTCGTCTTCATGTGTTGAGCTGAGTCGACCCCCCCAACACATTCTCACTGGTAGGACACAGACACACAACCACATGTATTAAAGGGGCCCTATCATGCTTTTGGGGTTTTCCCTTTCCTGTAGGGTGTTGTATATGTTTTTGTGCAGGTAAATGGTCTGCATGGCTCAAATCCCTGTGTTCCCTCTAAAGGGAGTTTGTCTCCCCCACATAGTAACATCATTATGTAACACTTGCGCTTCTAGTGGCTTAGGGCTCCAACACACACTGTACATTATAGGCTAAAGGGTGGGACATCTCTAAGCAGTTGACTAATCACAACAGCTAACCAATCAGAGCAGACTGGGCTCTGGTTTCAGACAGAGGTTGAAAATAGGTGGTGCAGCACAGGCAGTATGAGAAAAATAAAGAGCTTTTTGAACATTAAAGAATGGAGACATGTCACAGTAGAGACACAACATACAAATATGAACCTGAAAATGAGTATAATGGGGCCCCTTTAAATGTATAACAGGTGGCTCATTACTTTTCTTTAATGAATAGGGTTTAATCTTATTTTACAGTGTGTAGCTTCAAGCACCTCCAAAGCATGGAAAAGGGAAAGCATGTTTCATTATTAGTTAAAACACAAACTACATAGCATTTTTTTATTTAATTTTTTACGTTATCTTTTTCCCTTAGGTGCTGCGTTCCCCTGCTGCGAGTGCAACGTGTCGGCTGTTCCTCAGTATCACCTGGCCATGGTGGACGGAACCATCCGCAACTTCTGCTCCTACGACTGCGTTTCTATCTATAGGGTAAGAACAGTTTTGTTTCTAATCATGGAGCATGTGTTGGTTTTGTAGATTTGACATAGGTGTAATTTTCCCCTACATGTCTCCACAGAAGTCCGGTAACACCTCTCAGCCAGACCTGACCAATGGAACCCCCGCTCTCAGGGACCCCAAAGCAGGACCCTCTGCCGGGGCCAGCTCAGTCCCTCCCCTCCCTCAGGACCACCCGTCTTCTGTAGCCTTCCCGGGCCACCATCCCAGTCATACCTCAGTGCCCCCGCTCGAGCCTCCCTCCCAGGTCCCCGCCAAAACGCCTGCTGTTCAGCCTATGAAACCAGCAGAAGGGGGGCCCAAGGAAATATCCAAGTTGACCTGCCATCAGTGCAGCAAAGAGTTCAGCATAAAGCCGCTGCTGTTCAGTCACCAGGTAAGGAGCCCAGATCACATATTATGACTGCTGCTGAGTTGTCCAAAAAACAGATCAAAATGTCTTTTCCTGACAATTTCTCTTTAACCTTCGAGAAAATCGTCAAGGGTTTGAAGCAAAATGTGAAGGAGAAATTATTAGGACTGAGGTAGAATCAATGTGCCTCAGCGAAAACCTCTAAAACTACAAAATTCAGTAGATGAACAACTAAAAGTGCATCTCGATACTTTTTTGTTTGATGTGTGCTTTATAAACTTTGACAACAGTGAGAAATATATCAACTCATTAGCAGGGTTTGAATTCAAATTAAAGAAATTAAAGGGAAACTATATGATTGCTCGCGCTCAACCTCCTGTCAACTAATTTAAATCAACATGAATCCCATTAGTATGAGCGCATTTAGATATTTGAATACTGAAAAATGTACGCATTATGCATAGCCTGTACGGCAGGGGTCGGCAAATAAGTTTTACTTATTTATTTTTATCGGAATTCTTTTCTCTGAGCCACTAGATGGCGGGCCGGAACATAATCAAAGGCGTTCAAATGACAATCACATTTCCATGCTCACCCCAGGGCTGGGAGATGGGGTTACAAGTCTCGCGTCTTGTGCTGCATTCACTTGCACTCGGACATTAAGTAGACCCTCCAGAAAAACGCGATTCTGCGATCGCAGAATTTACCGCATAATCAGCAAAATGGCGCAGATTTTTAAAAAGCCGCATATTTATCAAAAGGCCGCATAATCCCCGCATTTTTCCACACAAAGTTGAGAAGAAAAAAAAGTTAACTCGTCGTGACGTCATCAGCTCGCGCATCACAGAATGTAAACAACACTGTATAGAGCTCATTTAGCAACGAACATTTCTACTAAAGACCGGGCAAAAAGTGGGGGGAAACTATTCTGCACCCCGTGCAACTGTGTGTTGCAGCATAAGAGAAAATCGACGGTGGCGACCCACTTTGATTCATTCAAACATTCGAAAATGCTTTCTGCTGCTGCGGACAAGAAAGCCATTCAACTCCCGTTCACCGAGGGATCAACCTCCAAAACCCTTTCGAGGGCTACAATAAACGAAGTGAGTAGCCTACAAGATTGAAGCTGGTCAGATAACGAACGAGTAAATGAATACAGAATGAGGCGGAGAAGTGTGTGTGGGGGGGGGGTGTGTGTGTGTGTGTGAGATTAAAATAGCCCAATTGCTTTTACAATAAATAAACATTGAATGTGTTTAATTGAATAGTAAAGGGGTTTAACGTTAGTGGTAGGTTGTGTGTGAGAGAGAATAAATAAGACAGCCCAATATTTAAAAAAATTGTTATTCTTTTCCCCCGCATATTTAGCATATTTCGCAACTTTCCG
>NW_011349664.1:0-5214 GCF_000735185.1 Notothenia coriiceps
CTCTCACCTGTCCTCTCCCCTGTGGTCTCACCTGTGCTCTCAGCTGTCCTCTCACCTGTCCTCTCACCTGTGCTCTCAGCTGTCCTCTCACCTGTCCTCTCACCTGTCCTCTCCCCTGTGGTCTCACCTGTGCTCCCCCCTCCCCTCAGGTCTGCTGGAGCTGAATGTGAGTGGCTGTCCCTGGTCAGCTGTGTCTGCTCTGTGTCAGGCGGTCTGTCCCTGTCTGAAGCTGCTGGACCTCAGCAGGGTGGAGGACCTCAAAGACTCTCACCTGAGGGAGCTACTGGCCCCGCCCCCTGACACCAGGACAGGTGAGACATACACACTCACACATACCATCGTCACCTGACACGAAGTCTCCTAAAATCTCAAATCTTAAAAACTTTGAATTATTGGGTCAAATAACCCTCTGTTTGTTGTTGAAATAACTAGTCTTTATTCTCTGATAGGTTGATTAGCTCAGTATCATCTGCTCTCTGATAGGTTGATTAGCTCAGTATCATGACCTCTGCTCTCTAATTGGTCCACAGCTCACGGTGAGACCAGAGTGGGGCGGTTCCAGAACGTGACAGAGCTGCGATTGGCCGGCCTGGATCTGACGGACGCGTCGTGCCGGCTGCTGGTTCGCTACGTGCCTCACCTAAGCCGCTTGGACCTGAGTCAGTGCGGGAACATCTCAGACCAAGCGTTACACACCCTCACCTGCTCTGCCTCCCCCCTGAGGGAGAGCCTCACTCACCTCAGCCTGGCAGGTACAGTCTCACCTGCTGTTATTATAGAGAAACTGAGCTGATTAGATTTTGGCCACTTTTTGGCATAACGATGTTTTAGCTTGTTTAGCCAATCAGCAACCAAGGTAACCCCCCCCCCCTCTCCCCACCTTATCACCTGAATCTCCTCCGAAAGCACGCAAACATTTTCAAAAATTCAATAAAGTACTTCTTATCTTATCATTGTGTTTCTTTAAACCAATCATCTCTCAGAGGGGCGTGGCCAGCAGCAGCTCATTAAGCATTTGAAGCTCCAGACAGAGGCTGAAGTCGAATAGTCAGTTTCTTCTTAGGACCCTTCCTCACGGAGGGAAAGGACCCGGAGGTCCCTCAGTGGCAGCCAGGATAAGAGCCGCTCCAATTCTCTAGATGAAAGGAAAGGAAGATTCAAACTTCCTTTATAACCTCCTTTAGCTTAGGAACCACTGGACCTGTGTTCTGCAGGTGTTCTCCAGGTGTTCTCCAGGTGTTCTCCAGATGTTCTGCAGGTGTTCTGCAGGTGTTCTCCAGGTGTTCTCCAGGTGTTCTCCAGGTGTTCTGCAGGTGTTCTCCAGGTGTTCTCCAGGTGTTCTGCAGGTGTTCTCCAGGTGTTCTCCAGGTGTTCCGCAGATGTTCTCCAGGTGTTCCCCAGGTGTTCTGCAGATGTTCTGCAGGTGTTCTGCAGGTGTTCCCCAGGTGTTCTGCAGGTGTTCTGCAGGTGTTCTGCAGGTGTTCTCCAGGTGTTCTGCAGATGTTCTCCAGGTGTTCTGCAGGTGTTCTCCAGGTGTTCTCCAGGTGTTCTGCAGGTGTTCTCCAGGTGTTCTCTAACCTCTCTCTCTCTCTCTCTCTCAGGCTGTCTCAAGGTGACGGAGCAGCTCCTCCCTTTGCTGCGCCGCTGCTCCACCCTCCAAACAGCTGACCTGCGCTCCTGCTCGCTCCTCCCCCCCGAGACGGGACAGCTGCTCTGCTTCCCCCCCTCCTCCTCTTCATCATCCTCTTCATCATCCTCCTCTTCCTCTGCCACCACCACGGCTGCTGCTTCGTCCTCCTCCTCTTCCTCTTCCTCCTCCTCCTCCTCCTCCTGTCCTCCTGAAGACAGAACGCTGCTGAAGAACAGCTAAACACACACACACACACACACCTGGGTACACTACACAGGTGAGGAAGAGGAGGAGGCAACATTTCTGCAGAGGAAGAAGAAGAAGAGGGAGAAGAGGGTATTTTGGGAGTTGGGTAATCGTTAAATAGAAACCCTAAGCATGTACATATTTGTTCTCTGTACAATTTTGGGTGTGTGTATATATCTGTAGTTTACTGTAAATGACCCTTAACCTTTGAGACACCCCCCCTACACTCCTTTCCTCCCTTCCTTCCTTTCCTCCCCTCCTTCCTCTATCTACCCTCCTGCTCGTCACTAGCTGCAGGGAAATGTTAAAAATCTAAAATCAATCATCTGTCTGTGATGTCACAGGACACAGACACACACACACACACACACACACACACATACACACACATACACACACACACACACACACACACACACACACACACACACACACACACACAGTCCTCACGTTGAGTGTGTGCAAATTTTAAATCAGCCCGGTTGGTCGTTTACAACCCTGTTCATCCTTTTTGTTTTATTTATTTAGACAAAAAAAAAGCGAGGTGCAGGTGTTTCTGTGTTGGTCCCTGAAGGCATCATCTCCCTGGTCCCTGAAGGCATCATCTCCCTGGTCCAATGGGATGAGATGTTTTTAAATCCACCAGTGAGCTATTTGATGTGGTAGAATTAAAATTGTGCTAACCACAGACCTGATCTCAGACCAAAAACACATTCAGAGAACCATTGACCTCCAGACCAGGGGACAGGAAGTGATGCTGACTCATGCCAGGCTTTAGGACTCACTCCTGCACTTCTCTAATGTCCTCAGATGTTTGTTTTTTTATTAAAAACTCGCCTTAATTTACAAATACATCATAAAACTGCGGTTCATCACAAAGCGTGAATCAGACAGGCTAGCAGTTTCCCTCCGCTCCCAGTGTTTGTGCTAAGCTAGGCTAACCTGAAGCATAGCGACACAGACCAGACGCTGCAGGTGTGATCAGGTGTGTGTGTGTGTGTGTGTGTGTGTGTGTGTGTGTGTGTGTGTGCGTGTGTGTGATGACTTCTTCCTCTTGTGTTCCTCCTCTTATTGATTGTTTTCTCAGGAGTTTTTCTTTCTGTTGTTGTTTGTATTTATTTTGTGCCTCCCTCTGGTCCAAACACACATTCCTGCTGGTGTTGTTTTAATATTTCATGTTTCCTGTCCATCTTATGAATGGATGAATGTGACTTGTGTTCAGATTGAACTGATTTCATTCTGTGTTCTGCAGGAGCCTGTCAGGAGCAGGACAGTCAAATACTCACACACATTATAATCTGATCAGATATCTCACCATCTTGGAGCCTTTCTTCATCACAACAGAGACTGTGTTTTATAATCTTAATATCACTATCTGATACCTGATCATTATAAAGTGATGTCCGAGTATTTATCTGAGTTCCTCCTGACGTCCTGTCGTTTCTCAGGGGCCTCACTTATGAACAAACTGTTTAAAGCTTTTTGAAATGAAGCTGCTGATTCGTCCAAATAAAGCTTCATAAATGACGCCCTGATGTTTGGGGGGGGAGACGAACAGCTGATGTTTTCACTGTTTATTTACTTTGAACTGTCTTATTGTGAGGCAGTGGCACTGAGGGGGGGGGGGCTTTACGTCATATTGTTGTATTTTCAGATGTACACGACAAATCAAACGACCCTCATGGACTACAGCTATTTTAAAACTTATTTTTATCATTACAAATATAAGTTTTCTTGGGTAGAGCTCGGCTAGCATGTTGTTAGCGTGTTAGCTTCATATTAGCGGTTAGCTTCGGTTGTGGTTGCCTTGCCTCTGCTGCACTGCTATCTCTGGAAAACACAACAAACAGCCATTTCATTGGCTAGACTAAATTAGCTAGCAAGCTAATACAGATTGTAGTAACTTAAAGTTATCTTTATCCACAGCTACAAGCTATTTAGCTCGTTGGTAAGCTAATCTAATACTGGCTTGCTACGTGTTAGCTTCATGGTACCATGTTAGCATCACAGTTGCACTATATTGTTCCTACTTTTACCCTAAAAACAGTTAGACAAACAACAATTTAAATGTCGGAATAAAGTGTGTGAAACCCCTTTGTTAGCTTGTTAGCTCGTTAGCTAGCTCACTTTGGTTGTTACAAAACAAGCCGTAAGTAAGCTCATACTGGCTTGCTACGTGTTAGCTTCATGGTACCATGTTAGAAGAAGAAGAAGAAGATTCAACTTATTGTCATTACGTAGTACAGGTACTATGTAACAAAATGGTTTCTCTGCATTTGACCCATCCTAGTGTTAGGAGCAGTGGGCTGCCATTATGTACGGCGCCATCACAGTTGCACTATATTGTTCCTCAGTTAAACCTAAAACCAGTTAGATAAACAACTACAATTTAAAGAGCGGGAAAACCCTTTGTTAGCTCATTAGCTATCTCACTTGGGTTGTTACAAAACAAGCCGTGGAGGATTTTAAATAATGATTAATATTATAATGATTTGATCAACAGATTAAACAACTCAGAATAACAGCTGGATAGTTTCAGCAGTTCATGGGCTGCTGTAATGAATATATAAATGTAGTAAAAGATGTAGCAGTGCTGTGGAGGGAAAGCTACGTCAGCTAGCTTAGCTGTAGTCCATGAAATAAAAAAGTATTAGTAGTTAAATTTTGCCATAAACGCCGTGCTGTGCCATAAACACTCCAGATCAATGTTCCACTGTTCAGAGGTCAGTTTTATATTTTATTTTTTGTATTCAGTTGTGAGTTAGTTGTTTTTTTACTGTAACGCGGGGATCAATGACTCATATCACCTAGCAACAAGCGAGGAGCTCAAATCTGATTGGAGGAAAAATCCCTGACTCCTCAAAGCTCTTATCCAATCAGACGCGTGGACATATCTCAGCTTCTCTCTTAGTAAAAGATGCACTGGATCTTCATCATCATCCTCACCTGTTTGCCAAATGTAGTTTTTGTTGTGAAAAGGGGCATTTTATCCTGTTCTCTTTTCTACTCCATGACTCTTCCGTTGTGTCGATGAAATAATGAGGAAGACGTAAGAGAAAGTAAAACGAGCAACTCAAGGCAGCTACGAGAGAGACTACTGTAACATGACTAATAAAGAAGCAATGGGTTCCTTTCTACACCTGTCTGTATTACACCTGTTTCTACACCTTTGTGTTCCTCATGGTTCCTTTCTACACCTCTCTGTTCTACACCTGTTTCTACACCTGTCTGTCCTGCACCTGTTTCTACACCTCTCTGTTTCTACACCTCTCTGTTCTACACCTGTCTGTCCTGCACCTGTTTCTACACCTGTCTGTACTACACCTGTTTCTATACCA
>NW_011349665.1:0-2976 GCF_000735185.1 Notothenia coriiceps
GCTACGGCTTCCAGAGATTAATTTTGTTATGTATTTATTGTCAAAGCATTTAATATATTATTGCTATCGGGACGTTAAGAGCATTCCATGGAATATAACAAAAAGTGTTTTCTGAAATAAATGACATACCCCATTGAATTATGACTGAAGATCGTCAGCTGTCTTCCTCTCCCGTGTTGTTCCTCGATACGTAAAGGCGTGCAGCACCTTTGACAACTTCTCTCTACATATCAAACATACCGGTAAACCAGCATCGTTTGCTGTGAAAGCATATAACTCTGTCCACACAGAATTAAATCCTGTGTTCCTCCGGTACTTTTCTTAAATGTATCCATAGTTCGCTCATCGAGCCGGGGGTCCCCGCGCGAGTGCCTCCAAGAAAAGGCGCTCGCGCGGGACCGTAGCAGGATGTGACGCATATTTTAGTTGACCTAATTAAAACCGTTTTGTTTTTTATTTATGTCACAGTATCGCCTCAAAATACAAGATACCAAACATTTTCAACCATGCAACAAAATATAAATAGTCCTACAAATACTTTTATTTTATTTCCTTCTAATTTTTGTCTAAGCTCAAGGGAGCCAGACCAGAGGTCTTAAAGGGCCGCATGCGGCCCGTGGGCCGCGGGTTGCCGACCCCTGGGTTAGGGTGAGGGTTATCTTGTGCATCTCCTTGCTACAAAGACAGATTTTTTTATATAAAGAGAATTCTTTATGTCATACCGAGGTCTCCGGTGTGTATGTGGTAAACAGTGCTGGTATAGGACACATCAGCCAGCAGCTCATTGAGGGTCTCCAGGCTGCTGGACTCCACCATCAGTCGGCTCTCACCATTACCTGTCATGGGGAGAACATACTATGAGTTTATCTCCTCAACCTCAAAATGTGTATACTTTCATTTGTTTAACCTGTCACATTTAGTTAGAGCTCACCTTGGACCTTTGCTCGTGCAGCTGGAATAGTTGTTCTCAGGACTCCTTCGGACACTTTCAAGGACACCTAGAGTCCACACAGCTCAGTAAATCTTCATCGTTTATTTTGCAATATAAAAAACCACATTGTTATCTAATCCAAAGATTAGGCAGCCCAGGAAAAGACATCAAGGTGGAGAAATAGTTTAGTCTAGTTGCCAGAATAGTGTACCCCAAAGTGTTATGATAGAAATGTATAGTAGGGTCCCCAGCACATAGAAGCTGCTGGATGCTAACCTGCTTATGTTGGGCAATTAGCACAACTAGCATAATTCAAATGAAAGCCATTATAGCCTATGCAAACAATATTGGAAAAATTACTTAGCTGACTTGGACAATTTTGGAATGTTGTTGGGGGTAATTGAAGATAATGAATGAATTCCTGACATTTTCAGGATAAAAAATTGCAGCTTTAACCAGAAAGTGTCCATATTTGTACTTTCGGTGGACTGATTTGACTACCATGAGCCGTGTTGAGATGATTGGATATCGAGAGCACAAGATGAAAATTAATATCTGACAATTCCATTTCAAATAATTAGCAATCTGTCCAATCCAAATGATCCACAGTCCCCTAAATCTCCCAAATCAAGCCACATTTAATCACAATCGGCCCACAGAGAGTTCATACAGTATATCTGCATTTTCTGGTTAAAACTGCCATTTTTGATCCTGAAAAAGTCAGAAATGGATTCCCCAACAACCCACAAGACCAAGCCATTTTTTAACTATTGTCCACATACAGTAGGGTATAATTGTAATTAATGTTAATTACCCCGACATAATTACCCAACATATGCAAGTTAGCATCCTGCACAGGTGAAGCTGGGATGCACAGATAGCCCACACCGTTTGCAGGAAAACCCAAGATATCTCAATGGTATTGGAATCGGAGGAAATCACAAAGTGAACTCTAAAGTTAAGAAGGGACCCAGGTTACTCTGAAGGAGATCAGACCAGCAACCTCCTGGTGCTCGTGACCTCTGCTCGGACTTCCTGGATTTCTTCCAGGCCTAAGTGAATTCCATCCACTTGCAGCTTACCGCACCTGCCCCCCCTGCTCCTCACACAGCTCGTACTCCAAGCGCCGCTGCTCCAATTGCATGCTCCTCATACTGCCCCCTCTCTGCTTTCGCCCCTGTGGATGCTGTCCAGGTGGCTAAGCTGATCTCTAAGGCCAAGCCCTCCACCTGCTCTCTGGACCCCATGCCCACTGTCCTTGTAAAGGCAACATTACACACTGTTCTGCCCACCATCGTGGACATCATTAACTCCTCCCTGCTAACTGGCATCTACCCGACATCCTTCAAAACCGCCTCAGTCACCCCCATTCTGAAGAAACCCGGACTTGACCCAACTGACCTCAACAACTACCGGCCAATCTCCAACCTTCCCTTCCTTAGTAAAATCTTGGAAAGAGCAGTCGCCGACCAACTCCAACATCACGTGTCCAACCATGAGCTCTATGAACCCTTTCAATCTGCCTACCGGACCCACCACAGCACCGAGACTGCCCTGATCAAAATCACCAATGACCTCCTCATCGCAGCTGACTCAGGCTCCATCACTACACTAATTCTCCTTGACCTCTCTGCAGCCTTTGACACCATCTCCCATAATATCCTCCTCACCCGCCTGTCTGAACTCCTTGGCCTCACTGACTCCACCCTCTCCTTCTTCCACTCATACCTCTCGGACCGGACACAGTTTGTCACACACGCTGGCTGCAGCTCCCCCTGTGCCTCTGTCAACCATGGAGTCCCCCAAGGCTCGGTGCTCGGTCCCCTTCTTTTCACAATATACATCCTTCCGATTGGTGATATCATCCGCAGCCATGGTCTCTGTTTCCACTCCTATGCCGACGACACCCAACTGTACATCAGCACAAAACCTTCTGCCCATCTCCCCCTCAGTCACTAATCAACTGCCTACACGAAATTAAAACCTGGATGACCACCAACCTACTCAAACTAAACAGTGATAAAACTGAGCTCATGGTTGTGGCC
>NW_011349666.1:0-6631 GCF_000735185.1 Notothenia coriiceps
GCATGCCAAAGATTTTGCCACCGCTCACGAAGTTGCTGCCGGAGCCTGAGAAACTCCTCCGGCGGTCATACGATGGCTTAAGATGCCCTCACGAATGGCCCAATGTTGTTACGATCAGAGCCGAATTTGAACATTTCCTTTATAGTGTGTCCATCTGGTGTCAATTTCGGGACAGTGTGACAGGGGCTTAAGAGAGAACAATCCGATTTTTAAATGATATCATTACATTTTTTGGGTATCTTTTTGTTGAACTGTCTGTTTAAAACTAATCGAAGCATCAGACTAAAAAAGCTTTTGAAAATAATAGAATATTTTGATTTAGGTCAAAATATAATATTTGTAAACCTGAAGAGTCAGTGCCAGTGCCATGTACCTCACTGCACGTCACTGCAGAAGCTTATATATAAACATTTAAGTTGTTTGTGCCCCACCACTTTTGTACATATAAAAACGCCACTGGGTATGAGTGGAAGAATGAGAGGGCAGAGTCAGTGAGGCCAAGGAGCTCAGACAGGCGCGTGAGGAGGATCTTATGGGAGATGGTGTCAAAGGCTGCAGAGAGGTCTAGGAGAATTAGTGTAGTGATGGAGCCTGAGTCAGCTCAGCTGCGATGAGGAGGTCATTGGCGATTTTGATCAGGGTGTTCTCTGTGCTGTGGTGGGTCTGGTAGGCAGATTGAAAGGGTTCATAGAGCTCATGGTTGGACATGTGATGGTGGAGTTGGTCAGCGACTGTTTTTGCAGTGCTGTCAAAGAGATGCAAGCTGTGATCCTTTAGGGATTGTTTGTCTGTAATGCTTAAAATTACATTTTGAAATCATAATTTTGCAACCCTGTGTTTAATATTATTAATTCATTTTTATTTATTTTTGTATTGCTTTCTCTGTGATAAGGACAATTCTGGAGAAATGTATCTGATATTTGTTTTACTGCTGTTGATTACGTGATAGATTTTCTCTGTTTTAGAAATGAAAATATTCCATACTGCTCATAATAGAAGACACAAAACTATAGAGAGATGATTGACATATTATTACCTCTACTTTGTGATTGAATGATACAAAAATGTAATCAAAATAGTAAATGTTAAATACATTGTTTATTTCGTTTACTGAGGTCTTATTATTTACAACATGAAGTACATAAGTAGTGGAATAATAGGATATCTCTAGGTCATTACACTTTCTTAAATTCAGTTTAATTATATAAATACAAAAACAAGCCATAGAAAATGTTTAATTGGATATTTCAGCAGAGCAGGGGGTCACGGTGCTGCTGGACCTGGAGGTGCTGACCTGGTGTAGGTAGGTCATCTGGGCTGGTTTAGGGAAAGAAGGAGAATATAAACTATTTTATAAAACGGACAAGTCAAATCAAGCAATTTGACTTGCTTCGCGTCGGGCCGATATTTAGATTAGAAAACTAATATTGTTAAGAATCAATCTATTCAACATGCTTTTGTTGATTAGCTAAACAAACATACAGTATGTTTATATCATAAAGATTAAACTTATTTTAAATATGAAATAATATGATTAAATGACATCAGCTATATATACATCATTTAACTCACTAATGTAGCATTACTTGTGGCTAATGTAAGAGTTTCATCTTATTAACATGGCCATGGTCCTCTTTAGTTAACTGCCGGCGCTGATCTTACTAAAAGTAACGTTTCTGGATCCTTTTCAGCTGAGTTAGCTTGTAAGCTAGTTTACTAGCAGGCTGCTGGAGCAGTGCAACAGAACAGCGTGTCTCATTCCATTCCATCTTCACACCAACATTTTCACATGCAATGCTATGACATCAACGAAGCCAATTTTGCTGTCAGATGGTATAGAATGAGACAACTTGGGAAATCACTTTGTCACATAGACAAAGGGATGCACAAGGGCATTTGAGTAGCAAGAAAAAACTACCTTTTTCAAACACAAACATGGCAATGGCAAATAACCCTGATTTGAGAAGCAGTGTGGATGCATATGTGAAACAATGGGAGATTGGTACCTGTAGAGCACTTGATTCCACCAGGATCAAACTTTTTTAGCCTTCATTAAGGCAAAAGAAAGGGCCAAACTGAAAAGCCAGTATGATATTCTGGGTGCAGTCCTTGATCGACTTCGTGGCTTAGATACTGTAAAAACATGGAGCTTTGAGCAGCGTGACGAAATTGCAAGTCTGAAAGCTGAATGCGGCTGAAGGCAGGGAGAAAGAGACTGCTAAAAGACTTAAAGTGCCAGATTCAGAACATTCGATCAAAGCAAACCCAGACTAAACTGGACGAAGAGAAAACAAGCGAGATCCTCCGTCATCAGTTGAAGGAGACCCAGGTAAGGTCAGCCTCCAGATTGAGCCATGTATCTGCCATCAACATGGATCTCCAAAACAAGCTGGAGGTGGCCAGTAAATGGCTGCAGCCGACTCTCAGTCACATGAGCACACAGGCTCCTGATGATCTGTCAGAGATCCGGTTGCAGCTGAAGAAGTCCCCAATGCTGGACTTTATAAACATCCTGTCCAGTTATAGGCAGGAAGAGCCAGAAACTGAAGCTGCGAGGACAGACATCGATGTCTGGTTCACAGCTCAGGAGTTACCGCTCCAAGAAGTGAAGAAGAAAGTTGTCTGCCCGCAAGTTCAAAATGGGTCCGCTGCAGAGATGGTTCACATCGAGATCAGTCAGCTGCAGAACACGATGCAGTGAATCAGGTTTGGGAGGCCATAGATAGGCAGCGTGCTGTTAAGCAGCTGGCGGAGCACCGTGAAGAGGCAACAAGAGTCCTGCTGAGGAAGGATCAGGAATGGGAGGGGAGGTTTGAAGAGCTTCAGAGCAGGAGGTCCAGGAGAAAGAATTGGCGCCCAAGTACTACAAGCGTGTGTCTGTCGTGAAAGCTGCAGACTCAGTTTGACATTAATCGGTAAGTAAATGAAGTATTAATTTTACATTATGTTCTGACATTGTTATTTCTTTTTGGCACCAGGTCTTTTATTGGTCAGACATTAGGCATTAGGTTATTGTTGCCTTCATCCAGGGCCGGCCCTTCCCACTGGCGAATTAGGCGGTCGCCTAGGGCGCCAGATCTGGAGGGGCGCTGCCGCACGGCGCTGGGAGAAAAAGAAAATTAATTAAAAAAAATGAAAACTACTTTTTCAAATGTTTTTAATCTTCCTAATTTTCTGCCCTTGATGTAATACATTTACATTAATAATTTAATAAAGTAAACACCCTTTGCCCCCCGGGCCGGCGGCAACATTTTGCATTTGTCCTGTACGATGGGTGATGAAAGGGGGGTATGGTCGCTTATTATCAGGCGGCCGCGGCTCACAGCCAAAGTGACGCGGCAGCTCCAGCTGAAAGTGTCGGAGATCGCAACGATCGCAACAGCAAGAGGCAAAAAATGTGCATTATGAAAAGGTCCAAGCCCTCAGGGGCAACGGGAAGGAAACGGAAAAAATAACAGGAGGAATCTAAAGTCAAAGACGGAGGTACGTCGGCTTGTGTCAAACTAAAAACACATGAGAACAGCCCAGAACACTCTAGGCACATGACGTCGTGGAAGGAACTGGAGACTCGACTTGAAAAGGGCCTAACTATAGACAAGGTAGAAATGGCACTTATGGAGGCTGAAAAGAGGAAGTGGTGTGAAGTCCTGACCAGGTTGGTGGCAATAATTCAGTCGTTGGCAGAGCGAAATATTGCCTTTAGAGGGACCACAGAAACACTGCAGCCAAATTATGGCAACTTCCTGAAGGAGGTAGAGCTCATGGCGAAGTTCGACCCAGTCCTCAAACAGCATGTTGCTGAAGTCCAAAGAGAAACCACCAATATTTCCTATTTAGGAAAAATAATTCAAAATGAACTGCTATCAGTTCATTTTGAATTATTTTTCCTAAATAGGAAATATTGGTGGTTTCTCTTTGGACTTCAGCAACATGCTGTTTGAGGACTGGGTCGAACTTCGCCATGNAATCTGGTGCACTTTGAGCACACAATTACTAGAGACCTGATAGGAGGTACAACTCTAAAACACCCATATGAAAAAGATCGGATAACATTTTAACAATGTGAACATAACCAATAACCCACAGCCAATAACAAATAAATGTAACATATTTATTTATTGTATCCTTATTATTAATATTGTAGTTATTAAATGAAAATTACTCATCAAACAAAAGTAGCTTCTCTTAAAACTTTAAGAAAAGAAAGTGCAAACGTGGACACAAATATAGCCAACGGAGCTCTTACAACTGAGGTTATTGCAAATAAATTAAGATAATGAACAACATTACACACACTATAAATCAAATGAAAAAGGCAATCAGAACAACAAGTCTCTGCTATGTTATTGTGTCCTTTAATTAGTCCACATCCTTAAAGTCGGACACGTCTGGACTTCCTTGCTGCAAATTCATTTATTGTATCGTCAAATGATATTTGCCCCGAAACCTCGCGATCGATGCTTATTAAAGCTAATCCATTGAGGCGTTCTTGAGCCATTGACGACCTCAGGTATGTTTTAATGAGCTTCAATTTGGAGAAGCTCCTCTCCCCATCAGCAACTGTCACTGGAATAGTGACAGCGATCCTGAGGGCCACCCACATATTTGGATACACTTCGTTCATTTTCTTCTCCTGTAGGAAAGTCAGAAGTCCAGTGGTCATGTTGGTTTTTGGCAAAGCTGGGAAATACTGCATCTCCAGTGCAAGTTCCCTCTTATCCAGGTCTGACTGTCCACCCCAGCTCAGGGTGTTGCTGAGTGTTTCACACTGCTTCGTCAGATCTTCCTTTGGCAGGTCAGGGAAGTTGAGTAGCACCGCAAACATTTCCTCTACTTCACCTAAGGCCTTGAATTGCTCCTGCAGTGATGCAATGGAAACATCAACCACCATATTGAAAAAATAAACTTTGAGTTTCTTTAGTGCATCACTCACTTGCTCCTCCGGGGTCTCATAGAACAACTGTCTCTTGGTTGTTCTCAGCCTCTTCTGCTTGAGAACAGCTTCCACATTTATTTGGCCAAAGATGTCTTGGGCAGAAGCAAATCCATTGTTTCTGTAGCTGACCAAAGAAACTTCTGTTTTTCTCAGGAGGTCAACAACAATATCCAGCTGCATTGACACTGATTGCAACATTTTGCTGACATGTTTGATGTTGGTCAGGATGTCATACCATACCACAGTGCATATTGCAAAGCGGTATGATCCAACCTCTTCAGCCAAAGATTGTGCCTCAATTTTTACGACTCCATCTGTGGCTTTATCCCTCACCTCTAGAAGTGCATCTCTGACTTCTGCGGCGTGATACCTTACAGCCTCTATGCTGTTGATCCGACTCTCCCATCTGGTATCAGACCATGATTTCAATGTGATGTTCACATGGCTTTTTAGGATGGACGATCTCTGAGTGGAGGCAGAAAATAGTGTGAAAAGCTTCTGCAGGTAGCCAAAGTAGCTAGTTGCTTCTGTAGAGCTTTTTGCTGCATCAGCTACCACCAGGTTCAATGTATGTGCTCTGCATGGCACAAATAAAGCCCTTGGATTGATTTGAAGAAGTCTGGCTTGGACTCCTTTCCTCTTTCCTTTCATATTTGCACCGTTATCATAAGACTGCCCTCTACAGTCTTCAAAAGGGATATCAAGCTGTTCTAATCTCTTTAGAATCAGGGTTGAAAGGCTTTCTCCAGTGGACTGTTCTACCTCAAGGAACCCCATAAAATGTTCTTTTATTTGGGACGTGTCCCGGGTTGTAACTAGTCGAATAATGACCGATAGTTGCTCTGTATGGCTCAAATCTGGGGTGCAATGCAAAATAATTGAAAAGTATTTGGATTGTTTGATTTCATTGACCATATGGTCCCCAATCTTCTCACTGATGCAATCCATCAGTTCTTTTTGAATTATTTTTCCTAAATAGGAAATATTGGTGGTTCCTCTTTGGACCTCAGCAACATGCTGTTTGAGGACTGGGTCGAACTTCGCCATGAGCTCTACCTCCTTAAAGAGCCTGTGACACGAACCCAACAACTGTTGTGCAATGAAATAGTGGGCTACTAGTAATCTCGAACCGTCAGTTTAAAAAAGAAAAAGCGATACCGTTCCGATAAATATCAATAATTTCGAACATCGCGGGAAAATTCCTTCGACTCATTTTGAGGTTTTGGGGGAAGATGACGTTGATGGTTTTTCGATCCAAAACAAAAGAGTAGTCATTTACGTCCTGCGCGAGTTTGTTTTTCTAAAAATTAAGTAGTAGGAGTGCTAGTAAAATTACATAGTATACAAGCGGCTTAACTGTACTTTCGTAATTATTTACCATCAAAAGTAGGTGAACCTCAAATGTTGATGTTTTTAATAGCTAAAACAAAATATAGTGTAGGCTGCCGCTCCTTTAAGTCGTCGAGAGTGATGGCTAAACATTAGGATTAATTAGTAGTAGAAGTGGTGCTAGTAAATACAAATACAAGCGGCTTAACTGTACTTCGTGACTGTTTACTTATATGACATCAGTTGAAGGTAATTTTGCAATAATGCACGGAGTTGAGTCATTAAGTGGTAAAGATGCGTACCTGTTGTGTGAAACAAGGCACAAACCGAGAGAGCGGCGTGTCACTTCGCAAAGGGCGTAATTGC
>NW_011349667.1:0-1974 GCF_000735185.1 Notothenia coriiceps
GTGTGTGTGTGTTTGAGAGAGAGAGAGAGAGAGAGAGAGAGAGAGAGTGTGTGTGTGTGGGCGTGTGTGTGTGTGTGTGTGTGTGTGTGTGTGTGTGTGTGTGTGTGTGTGTGTGTTTGTTTGTTTGGTGTAAGCGGGTGTGGTCAGGGTGTGAGTGTGTGTGTGTGTGTGTGTGTGTGTGTGTGTGTGTGTGTGTGTGTGTGTGTGTGTGCGGGTGTAGTCAGGGTGTGTGTGTGTGTGTGTGTGTGTGTGTGTGGTGTGAGCGGGTGTGGTCAGGGTGTGTGTGTGTGTGTGTGTGTATGTGTGTGTGTGTGTGTGTGTGTGTGTGTGTGTGTGTGTGTGTGTGTGTGAGTGTGTGTGTGTGTGTGTGTGTGTGTGTTTGGTGTGAGCGGGTGTGGTCAGGGTGTGTGTGTGTGTGTGTGTGTGTGTGTGTGTGTGTGTGTGTGTGTGTGTGTGTGTGTGTGTGTGTTTGTTTGGTGTAAGCGGGTGTGGTCAGGGTGTGAGTGTGTGTGTGTGTGTGTGTGTGTGTGTGTGTGTGTGTGTGTGTGGTGTGTGTGTGTGTGTGTGTGTGTGTGTGTGTGTGTGTGTGTGTGTGTGTGTGTCTGTCAAGTCACTAAACTTGACAGAGCAGCCTCAGTGCACTTGAACGTCTCGCCTGATTGGACGTTCAGCTCAATGGTGTTTTTTATTCCTTCTTATCGATTTTAAATCTGTAAACTACTTGGGATCATTCCTCCTGCCGTGTGAGGGGAAGTGTGAGGCTGTTACACTTGTTAACTACAACAGAGAAATACACAATAAGAAACACGTATTTCTCTATTTTGTTTTTGGGTGTTTTCTACAGAAACTATAGATTGTTATCTCTCTACTGTTGAGGTGTATATATTCCCTCATAATGCAATGCCTGCTGCAGACTTTACCAATTAGGGATCAATTAAGCACATCTAATCTGATTCAATTACACTGATTATTTAACATGTTATGTATTTTACCCTCAGTTTAATGAATCAGCAAGTAATCATTTATATCAGCAAGTAATCATGACGGAGCTGAGGCAGAATTATAGATATTATCAGACATATTTTCAAGCTTTTAGGAGACAGCCAGACTTTAAAAATAACTCTTATTATTCCACAAAACCGTGTTATGTCTTACAATTTGACTTCTTCAGCAACAATTACAGTTCAATCCAAGGACATTATTTGATTTAGTCTCTCATATGATCCATCATCTCCCTGTTGCATCAAATAAATCACCGAAAATATGACTGACGAACGAATAACAGAGGGGATTATATCTCAAACTAGCTGCTGCACGAGTTTAAATGCAGATTACACACACTTCTGCATCAACATGTGCATCACACTGTAATTCCTCCTGCTGCACTGCAGTAATTGGAAAAGAGGTGTTTGCAAAGAAAATCAATTAATCATAAAGTGGCTGACGTGCAATTCCTTCAATTATCAAAAAAAAGCTGCTTCTTCTTCGCTTTCTGGAGGACTCGAGATCTCTGCACAGCAACCATTTCATTAGGGGCTCGGGGAGGGGATCAGTGTGAAGGGAAATCATACGCTGCGTCTCAGAGTAAATGAAAGGGACGGATGTTAGAGAGGAATCATGAAGAAATGCATCGATCAGGTGGAGTTTACAGAACAGGAAGTAAAGAAAGTATAGAGAGCAGCTCATTTCCTGCAGGACGCCCAGGTGCTCTGAGGCTCCTGAACACATCATTTCCTGCAGGACGCCCAGGTGCTCTGAGGCTCCTGAACACATCATATTCCTGCAGGACGCCCAGGTGCTCTGAGGCTCCTGAACACATCATATTCCTGCAGGACGCCCAGGTGCTCTGAGGCTCCTGAACACATCATTTCCTGCAGGACGCCCAGGTGCTCTGAGGCTCCTGAACACATCATTTCATGCAGGACGCCCAGGTGCTCTGAGGCTCCTGAACACATAATTTCCTGCAGGACGCCC
>NW_011349668.1:0-3022 GCF_000735185.1 Notothenia coriiceps
TTATAGCCCAACATTAGCCACATTTAGCTTAGCGGTGGTGACGTGAAGTCATGTGACCGTGCTGTAGTTCCTTAATAGCCCAACATTGGCCACCTTTATCTTAGCGGTGGTGACGTGAAGTCATGTGACCGTGCTGTAGTTCCTTTATAGCCCAACATTAGCCACCTTTAGCTTAGCGGTGGTGACGTGAAGTCATGTGACCGTGCTGTAGTTCCTTTATAGCCCAACATTAGCCACCTTTAGCTTAGCGGTGGTGACGTGAAGTCATGTGACCGTGCTGTAGTTCCTTTATAGCCCAACATTAGCCACCTTTAGCTTAGCGGTGGTGACGTGAAGTCATGTGACCGTGCTGTAGTTCCTTTATAGCCCAACATTAGCCTCCTTTAGCTTAGCGGTGGTGACGTGAAGTCATGTGACCGTGCTGTAGTTCCTTTATAGCCCAACATTAGCCTCCTTTAGCTTAGCGGTGGTGACGTGAAGTCATGTGACCGTGCTGTAGTTCCTTTATAGCCCAACATTAGCCACCTTTAGCTTAGCGGTGGTGATGTGAAGTCATGTGACCGTGCTGTAGTTCCTTTATAGCCCAACATTCACTCCTCCCCTCACGTACCTCATCAGAAGGCTTCCCCAGGCTCTGAGCCACGTCAGTGATCCAGTTCTCCGTCACCATCATCCCTTGAGGTCCTCCGAAGCCTCTGAAGGCGGTGTTTGACGGCAGGTTGGTTTTACACAGGAAGCCACGGCCTCTAATGTTGGTCAGACTGTACGAGTTCTCCATGTGGAAGAGAGCGCGCTCCATCACCTGGAAGAAAAACAGACGAACAGACAGACATCAGCACATCGTCAACATGGAGAGGACGGCTGTTAGAGAAGAGACTCACCGACAGAGAGAGGTCCATGGAGTTTCCTACGTTACTGTAGTACGACACGTCCAGAGCCACAACCTTTCCACTGTTCAGGAAACCCACCTGCAAGAGAGAGGAAGAAGAAGAGGAAGAAGAAGAGGAAGAAGATACTCATTCATCCCTGAATCAGACCAAAGCAAATGAACTGCAGTTCTGAAAACGCCCAAATTATACAACTTTAAAATGACTCTTGCTGCCAAAAGTACTACAATACTTCAACCGCTAGTAATGACTCCCCCCCCACCTTGTATTTCCCGTAGAAGGGGTGTCTCCCCCCAGAGATCAACATGTCCTCGTCTCGGTCCAGCATGCACCTCACAGGCCTCCGTAGCCTGGAACACAGGTAGACTTTAGATTTCAAAATAAGAGAATCTACGTAAACATGATAATTAGACATCTCAATTCCAAATAAGAGAATCTATTTTTATATAGTAGCTAGATATTCTACATTTCAAAATAAGAGAATCTACGTGAACATGATAATCAAAATAAGAGCCTCTAATTAAAGGTGTATTCTCACTTGTTGGCTGCCACGGCGACCACGGTGGACAGCAGCGTGGTGCGGGACTCCTTCCCCCCGAAGCCCCCCCCCATCCTCTTCACCCGCACCACCACCCGATTGGCCGAGACGCCCAGAGCCTTCGCCACCAGAGACTGAGAGAGATAGCATTTTAATATCATTATATAACACAAATATCATGTATTAGTAGATTCAAGTACCACTACCTGTGTTTCAGAGTATCACTACCTGTGTTTCAGAGTATCACTACCTGTGTTTCAGAGTATCACTACCTGTGTTTCAGAGTATCACTACCTGTGTTTCAGAGTATCACTACCTGTGTTTCAGAGTATCACTACCTGTGTTTCAGAGTATTACTACCTGTGTTTCAGAGTATCACTACCTGTGTTTCAGAGTATCACTACCTGTGTTTCAGAGTATCACTGCCTGTGTTTCAGAGTATTACTACCTGTGTTTCAGAGTATCACTACCTGTGTTTCAGAGTATTACTACCTGTGTTTCAGAGTATCACTACCTGTGTTTCAGAGTATCACTACCTGTGTTTCAGAGTATCACTACCTGTGTTTCAGAGTATCACTACCTGTGTTTCAGAGTATTACTACCTGTGTTTCAGAGTATCACTACCTGTGTTTCAGAGTATCACTACCTGTGTTTCAGAGTATCACTTCAGAGTAGTATTACCTGTGTTTTGGTGGGAGCCTGCGTAGAGACGAACAGCTCCATCTCTCCGTCTTCTCGAGGAACAGCCAGGGTGACGTTGGTCTCCAGGTAGAAATGCTCTTGCCCTCCAATGTGCATCTCACCTGTCGGACAATCAACCCATCAGCAGTCAGCACCTGAGCAGCTTTTAACTTTTAATTCTCACTGGTATCAATGTCCATGTTTTACGGTATTTTGTGCTTTTATTTTACATTTTTAATTTTCTTTTTAAAATTGTTTTATTTTAACCTATTTTAATTTCTTGTCAGCTTTACTTCAAGGGAGTTTGATGCGGATCACTGTTGTTCTGTAAAGCACTTTGGGCTGCTTTGTGCATGAACGGTGCTATACAAATAAAGTGTATTATTATTATGAACAGGAAGTGGCTCTCTATGAGTCCCTACCCTCCAGGGTGTGGTCGGCCTGCTTAAAGCCCGCCTCCAGGTCTCCGTTCTGGATGGTTCTGAATGGCTGGTAGAAGGACTGGTTAGCGATGGCTTCCTGTATGGTGATGATGGGCTTTAGCTCCTCGTATTGAACCTTCACAGCTTTAGCTGCTCTCTGAGCTTCCAGCTGAGTTTCTGCCACCACGGCTCCGATTATGTGTCCGACACACGTCACCTGTAGAGAGTAAAGGAAGCACCTGTCAGTGTGGGCGGGGCTCTGAGGGAGGCTCCTGATTGGTCCACAGGAACTCACCTGTTGGTCAGCGAGCACCGTCTCGTCGTAATGGATCGGTCCCGTAGCGTTACTGCCCGGAATATCAGAGGCAAACACACAGCAAACAACACCTGGCATCTCCTCCGCTGCAGAGGAGTCTATAGAGCTGAGAACACACGGGTTAGTTATCTCTAGAGAGAGGAGTCTATAGAGCAGAGAACACACGGGTTAGTTATCT
>NW_011349669.1:0-2514 GCF_000735185.1 Notothenia coriiceps
AACGTTTTCATTGGTCCCTCTTCTTTAGAGAAGACCAGGAAATGATGGATACACGGATCGTGTTCAAATCAATAGGCACGCAATGACTCTAAATAATAATGATCACGCCACCAAACACACATTCAGACTAAAGGAACCAGCCTGTTTGGAAAATGAGAGAAGTAGAAAGTACAGGTATTTGAGTTCAACATGTAAGAAGTAGAAAGTACAGGTATTTGGTTTCAACATGTAAGAAGTAGAAAGTTCAGGTATTTGGGTTTCAACATGTAAGAAGTAGAAAGTACAGGTATTTGAGTTCAAAGTGTAAGAAGTAGAAAGTTCAGGTATTTGAGTTCAACATGTAAGAAGTAGAAAGTACAGGTATTTGAGTTCAAAGTGTAAGAAGTAGAAAGTACAGGTATTTGAGTTCAAAGTGTAAGAAGTAGAAAGTAAAGGTATTTGTGTTCAACATGAAAGTAAAAAGTGGTCAGAAAAATAAGTAGTGGAGTAAAGTACTGATACCAGAAAAATGTACTTAAGTACAGTAACGAAAGTCCACTACTTCCCACCTCTGTCCAGACGTCACTTTCAGGCCTTTCTTAAAGGAAATGCATCAGTTCACGTAACGAGCAAGTGGACATAATGCTTCCTGTTTGTTTCAAATCACCTGAAGGGAAGCTGCTGTTGTTTAAAACCGTCGAGGGACAGGTGGCATAGGGTCTATTTTGTTTGTTTATATCCAGGATCAACAAGGTTTTTGAAGTCAATCTCTGTCTCAGCGTCACTGCCATTTTACTGAAATTGTGAGAGACTTGAAACAGGCTGTTGTTGTTGTTGTTGTTGTTGTTGTTGTGTTATGGATTATTATTCTTATTGTTGCTCATGTGAACCATGAGCGTTTTCAGGGATGTACAGACCGTAAGCCACTATTTTTTGATGCACCTTGGCTTACGTGCTGAATGCTTACGTCACCTTTTTATGCTACTGTGTGATTTATGAAATATTATTTGTAACATTCCCTGGACTGTGTGAATTGTCCTGATATCTCAAGATATGTTCTGAGGTTTGTTTACTTCCTGTGGGAAGACTGTTTCTCTGTGATTATTGTCCTGTGTTTTGCATCACTCTGCTGCCCCCTGCTGGTGAAATGACTCACATTACAGCCCTTTCTATCGGCTGCTGTGTTCAAGTCTCACAATGAAAGGGAAAGAAAAGTAATTATGGAACTTAAAACTCCCAATTTAGCATTTACAATCAGTATATAAGCATTTAATAAAGTTGAATGGAGGCTTGTGTATAACTTAAATGAATTAAATACAGATAGAATACCCTACAGAGTAATATTTATAGTATACAAACATTATAAGAAGTTATAACTGCCACCAAATACTGTACTACTACAGCATTATAATGTGTACAAAACATGTATTAAAGTTTTATAAAGTGCTTATAGTGCTAAATAGTTGGGGGTGTATTTGCGTTTTTCAGAATAAAAGGTCCTTACTTTTCTTTTAGTTGAGAAAGAAGTTGAGTGCCTTCTTGTGTCTTCTCAGCTTAGTTTTTCATTGACTGAACCCAAATGATAATGATTTTCAGCACTCTTGCGGTTTAAAGCTGAAATGGGCACTCCGAGAATATATCAGGTCCTTCTGATGTTCAGTTTCAAAATAAAAGACCTTTGAAATCTCATATTTGAGCTATAGTCCCTCTATTTTTTTCAGTGGCGAACCGTGTCTATCACAACCGGACCTTTCTGTAGACACACCCCCCGTCCCCGTCCCCGCCGTTATAATGTCCGTCTTTTCACTGAATGGTCGTTTTGAAAAGGGTACTCACAACACCATCATCTTCACCTGTTGCACTTGCCATTTCAACGTTAAAGACAATAAAACGGCAAATGAATTGCTTCGTCGCATTCATAGATCCTCTGGCCGTTTCTCAATCGCGAGTATGCTTGCTTGGTAGCACATGTCTTCCGAGTCACTTGCTACAGAAACTAGGCAAGAATCCTTCCTGGCATTCGGAAAACGAAGAGTGGAACAGGTTAGCAAGTGTGCAGGTGTGCGTCATATGAGAGGCCCCGCCTTACATTTTCCGCCACAGATTTGGGGAAATTGGTCCGTGCGCAAAGCATTGTGGGGATTTGAAGGACGCGAAGTCTACCCATGTGCTGCTTGGAAATTACCCCCAAACCAAGGACGCGGCCTCGGTGGAATTCCAATTATGCTGGAGATTGGAACAGTCCTTCGGCGGCACTCGATGACGTAGCATCCTTGAAATATTGGCTTGGAAGTTCCTGAAGCCAGTATGTAGTGGCGTAGAACATGTGTTGGTAAATATGTTACTTTGTTAAATTTGTTATCACCAAAAATGTGTTCCGTGAAAGTACAGCAAGTTCATAATTAGATCGACATCGTGAGGTATTTATTTTCGGTACAGTTTATGTTGAAACCGTTAGAGAGAGTGGCACACTTGTTAGCCTAAGAAGTATAACAGGTATTTGGTTTCAACATGTAAGAAGTAGAAAGTACAGGT
>NW_011349670.1:0-2770 GCF_000735185.1 Notothenia coriiceps
CACTAGCAAGACGTTGATCGAAATTGCGCAGGTCTGCGCAGGTCTCGCTTGTCTCAAACAAGCCTAGAGAAATGAGAAAAGGGCCCGGGCTGCGGTGGTTTGTTGATAGATGTCGTCTTCTTCTGTTTGCTTTAACCGAGGCTATGTAGTTATGCAGCGCCCCCATCGTCAGTAAATGGAAGTACTACAAAGAACCCCGTTTAGTGCAATTATTTCACAAGTTTTGTTTTATACACAGCTCGGAAAAAATTACCGAGGTCCGGACCTCGGTGACCTCAATGGTGGATACGGCCATGCACGCTGTTATGTAGCGTGTAGTGTTTTTTGGTATATGCCTGCATTTCATGCTAGAGAACATAAACATGCATTACATTAAAGTGTACTGAAATTCATTGAAAACCATCCAGAGAAGAATGAAGGCTGTTTGGGCGGATGACATTATAACACTAAAACTACACAGTGTAAAAACACAGCTCAAACTGCTAATATACCCAACTTAACCTTAAATAAACTTCTTTCTTTTAAATAATTAAATCTTATTTTTTTCCAAAACCATGTTTTGGAACAGAAATATGGTTTTATGTGGGATCCATATCCAGGTAAGCTTGGTCCATACTTATGACTTCACATATGAAAGAACATTTCAACTCGGTAAAATAGAAAGGAATACTAAATTAACTTCATTTTAAATTGTGATTGCGTGTACAAAATAGTATTATAATAAATGTACATTTTAAATATATCATTTAAAAGACACATCTCTACCTTTTTGTTAGATGTTGAAAAGTATATTTAAAACATTTTTTTTATTAATCTGATAATAAAAAGAAAAATCTGGTATAAAGCAACTACCAAAGGTGGAAAAAGCATAAACAACAAATGAACAAATAATGTAATGCTCATGAATGAAATAATAAAACAAAGAATTGTGTTCACACAGCCATCAAGCATCCTGGCATAACTGAGAATGTGTTTCTTACATAAGCACACACACACACACACACACCAAATGTCTCGGCCGCAAGGTTCCGTCCAAATGTCAAGCTGGTCGCAGCATGTAAAAAAAAAGAAATAACTATGACATAAATAGCAGCTCTGCAGAAGAGCCGGATCTAAGGATTTGATTGGCTGTGAGGACACTGTGAACAATATGCTGGATGACTAAAATCCTTGGAATTCAGGGAGAAAAAGAAAAGAAAAATTTCAAAAATATTCCAGATTTTTTATTTATCCATATTTCACATAGTCCTTTATCTATGTGAACTGCAAAATGACTATACTGGTATATTAAAATGTCTTAGACTGATAATTTTTTTTAAAGCAAACCTTATGTCCAACCCTAGTCTGGTGAATTAAGATAACAACGGAAAGCTACGTGACATCTTTGTTAAATAGCATGTTGTGTGATTTGGTATGCCATTAAGTTCTAATCAACAAACACTGCATGATAGCATTTTGTATTTTATTTTATCCACGGGAGTTGTTTTGTCTATAGAAATAGATTATGCAACCAACTCGGTGGTCATAACATTTTGGTAACTTCATGCTGTTTATGCTCCCGAATAATGAATGACAAAATGCAGTTGACCCAGCACTACAGATATATAAATAAATAATTAAAAAGTGCATCTCCAGAGAGAACAGAAGCATGTGTGACCATTGGTATTACATTTTAAACACTTACAGCTAGAGTAATTACATCTGCAGGAGCATTCATGCACAAAACATGTATTTAATGAACACTTCTGTCACATGCTGCTACATGAAAATTAATAATAGAAACGCACAAGCTTATACAAGGGGTTGAAAAGGAAACAGGCAATGCTAATGTTGGCTAACTAGACTAAGATGCCATTAACCCTTAGCATGAAAATAATAAAAAAATAATAATGTGTCTAGGCTAAAGTTACATCATTTCATGATTTTTTTTCAAAGATATTACTCTTTTTTCCAACTTACACTGTATCACACACTAATTTAGAGTATACATTTTATATTTAATTGACCAATATTACACCTGCGTTCCACCTATTACCCGCATGATACATCAATATTACGTCCGTGTTCAACACACTCTCACTCCATAAACGTCCAGGAGCGACGCTTGGTCAGGGTCCCCGTGGCGTGCAGTTGTGACGCTCCTAGGGTCCTTCAGCTTCAAAAGAGACGCAAATAGCTTTCAACTGATTGCAATATATTCCCATCTGCGGCGGGATTTGATGCTCATGGAAGCACGGCATTAGTTTGTGTCGGCTGCCCTTAAAGGCAATGTGAGCGTCCATTTCCATTGGATAACGGAGAATTGTACACCCGGAAGTAAGTATTCCCCTTAATGTCGATTGATTTTACAGTGATATCTGAACTACTCATCGACTAAAAAACACCAGATTATCCTTGTTAATTACACAACATTGATTGGTTGAAATTGTGTGCAATGCTTTTGTATTTTTCCCCTTCGATTCGGAGAAACCACCTACTGGTTAAAATACATTATTACACGTTTAGAGTAATGCAATGCAGGTAGATTGTGTTGCTTTGTAATGACTGTTTAAAATGCCTTTTTCTTATGTCTTTTATAATTATTAACTACTTGTTACTTGTTGCTAGGGACGCTGCTATCGATATTGTGTTTCGCAACATGTTCTCTATCGATGGCACGTCTCTACTGGAAGTTGTAGTTTTAAAAGACGTTTCGTATTTCCCATAATAAGAAGTTGCCAGTATACTAGTGTACATCCCTGGAGGTTTAGGGGATAGGAAAACACTCAAA
>NW_011349671.1:0-9302 GCF_000735185.1 Notothenia coriiceps
GGGTGTTTCTCAATGTCGAGGACGCTTCCTTGGTAGGACAAGTCCCTCCGAGTCAGGGGGTGTTTCTCAATGTCGAGGACGCTTCCTTGGTAGGACAAGTCCCTCCGAGTCAGGGGGTGTTTCTCAATATCGAGGAAGCTTCCTTGGTAGGACAAGTCCCTCCGAGTCAGGGGGCGTTTCTCAATATCGAGGAAGCTTCCTTGGTAGGACAAGTCCCTCCGAGTCAGGGGGCGTTTCTCAATATCGAGGAAGCTTCCTTGGTAGGACAAGTCCCTCCGAGTCAGGTCCTTCAGAAGCGATGCAAGAATCCTTCATGGAAAACGAAGAATGGTGGAACAGGGTGTTTCTCAATGTCGACGACGCTTCCTTGGTAGCACATGTCTTCCGAGTCACTTGCTTCTGAAGTGAGGCAAGAATCCTTCCTAGCCTCGGAAAATGAAGGATTGTGGAACAGGCTAACAGGTGTGCGTCATATGCGAGGCACCGCCTTAAATGGAGGGCGATTTCCGCCATCGATTTGGAAATTGGTCCGTGCGCAAAGCATTGTGGGGATTTTAAGACCGCGGAGGATACACATGTGCAGCCTCGACATTTCTCGCAATGAAGGACGCCGGCCTCGGTAGAATTCCAAGCATCCTGCACATTGGAACAGTCCTTCGGCGGTACTCGATGAAGTAGCATCCTTGAAATAGTGGCTCTGGAGCAGCCTTCCTCGACATTGAGAAACACCCTCTGTGTGAAACCAGAGCCCAGTCTGCTCTGATTGGTTAGCTGGCTGGCTCTGTTGTGATTGGTCAACTGCTGAGAGATGTCCCGCCTCTTAGCCTATTACGTACAATGTGTTGGAGCTCTAGCCAACAGAAGCAAGATTGTTACATAACGATGTCACTATGTTAGGGAAGTAAACTAAGAGTCCAATGGAGGCATTTCAGTCAGAGGGGGGGGGGAGTGTGCGGGAGAGAAACTACTTCCGAGGGAACACAGTGATTTTTGCTTATGCAGATCTTTTACATGAACAAAGACCTATAATAAAAAACACTTCAGGGAAACCCCCAAAAAGCATAATGAGGCCTCTTTAAGTTCCAAATAAAAGTAATGAGCACATTAACTACGAGTATGAGCGCATGTTAACATATGCAGACTTCACGCGAAACATGACTGTTACCAGCATGACTACAATACCATACAGTAACAGAGGGTAGATTTCATATGTATTGTAAACATTTATGCTCCCATCCATCAAGAGTATGAATGCTCTTTTTACAGCTTTACATAACATCTGAAAAAGGCATACTTCCAAATACAAGTGTGTCCTGCATGACATAACAGACGGATTCATTGACAGTGCCAATAGTTCAAAGGGCGAAAAAAAGCAATTGGGTATGTTCATATTTTGGGAGCATTATACAAGAGGAAGAAATGATGTTGTCTTTATGTTCGAATGAATTGTTCTTCCTGCCTATAGCAACAGGATACCTTTGTACACTCCTACCACCCTTCCTTTGTCCTGAATGACGAACATGGATGTATAGATCCAAACATTAAAATGACACTGCAGGTTAGAGGTTAGTTTCTGGCTTCCATTACCCATTAGTAATTCCATTAGTGAGCTGAAACACTGTTACCGCTAAATCGAGCGTGGACATTTCAAGTTAAAGCTAATTATCTTATTTCTCACAAATGGAAACAAGGCCTTTGATCGGTAATGAACAAGATTATGCTTTCATTGAGTGAAATATTCAAAACCAAAATGTCTTCTTCTTCATGGATGTATACATCCTCTGATGAACACATGTTTGTGCTTTGTGTTATAATTAAGCAGGTCATACTGGTGCTAAGTTGCCAAACTCTCGAACTTTGAGATGTCCAGTATAATTTACAACAGGATTTTCTCTATTTGAACAATGCTTGGCAGCACAACGTACCTTTGTAGCGATGGACCCACTGATACTTGGCTTCAGTCCATCTACTCAGTGCAAAGGGTTTGTTGAACTCCGATGGGTGTTAGCTCAGAGACACATGCTGTGGAAGTCTCCTCATCTCAACCACCCTGGACTCCTGCAGCACTGAGCCTGGCACGCTGTCTCCTTCAGTTCCTCCAAACCTCATTGTTACATTTCCTTACAGAACCAGATGACACCTTGTTGATATTCTCTCTCTTATGCTCTCATGAAAGTGATTGTTCCCCATTTCCTGTGTGATGGTTCTAGACTAGAGGAACAGTAAAGGTCCCAGGGAGGGCAAGTTTTGGGGTATAACACTTCAGCGGCCTAACGTCGGTATCTGCAGGCCAGGTTTGTTTCCGTGCTCAATGTTTTGTTTCACGTCTCTGCGTTTGATTCTTTTCCAGATGTTTTCTGGGGGACTGGCAAAAACTTTTCCTGTTTAATATTCATGTGCTTATCTGTTCCAAACAAACTTAAAGGTCCCGTGTCATGGCCATTTCTACTGATCATAATTCCAATGTTGAGGTATAATAAAATACATTTATATTTTGCAATTTTCCAAACTCACATTGGTTTCTCACACAGCATCTCTGTATAGAATGTGTATTCACTCTGTCCTAAACGGCTTGTTGGAGCTCCTGCCTCCCCCCTCCCTGCGAGCCCAGTGTGCTCTGATTGGTCAGGACGTTGCGAGTCTCGCTGCTCAGTGAGCTGGCTTACTGGTGTGGTTTCCGTGTCGGGGATACCGCGGGACAGCGCGAAACTCATCCTGAGCACACACAAACACTCACAGCCGAAGTAGAAACAATAAGTGTGGCTTGATATTGAGTAAGAAAAAGGTTTATAACGCTGTGAGAATGGGTCTGCGGAGAGCATTTCTCCGGCATCCCAACTCGTCTATTACCAACCAGGGAGCTCTATGCAAGTCAATGGGACTCCCTGTTAGTTGAAAATGTACGCTAAAGGTCCCCGCACTGCGTTTTATAGTGACGCCAAGGGATCCTGGTGTGTGAGGAGCTCCGTGGATTGGTTCCCGGAAGAAACAAATGGAAAATGAGAAATCTCCAACGAGGCGTTCTGGGGCAGCATAGACAGGTCTGTTCTGTGTTAGAGTTGTACTCGCTACAGGGTGTACTTTGAGGGTTTGTGACTCTGTAGACCGGTTACATGCAGAAAAAGCTTCATAACACACAAGGGGACGAGTAATAACCGGAAAAGCGTGAGACGAGGAAAAAACATTTTCAACCACTCTCATACTAATATTTATCTTTTATTCCAACTGAGTGACACAAACGATGATGTGTAACAGGGTTTGTGACAGTGCAACAATATGTCTTATGCAACAATTACATAAGAGAACATAAGAAATGAAAGTATGGAAATTAAAAAATGTGTCTCTTATGGGAGTTGTACGTACTTGGACTCTTAATGGGAGTCTTGTCAATCAATCACAGGTTTTTTTCTCACAGTTTAAACACATGATGCCAATCCTCCTGCTGACAAGCCTCCCTCTTTGTGCCCCCTAATTACAACCCACCCTTCAAACTCGACTTGTGCATGCCCCCTATTGTGTTCTTCATTCGCCAGTTGCTTGGAGATTGAAGGGGTGTGCACTCCTGAAAGATACAACTCTTTGATACATAGATGAAGGACACCGCCAGGAAAGTGATTATTATTATAAGCGTTTTGAGGACAATAGCAGCACATTCTTACTGATTATTTTTTCCCTTTTGAGTGTAGGTGTTGGCTGAAGCACAGGATAAGATGCTGCTAATGAACTCACTTCACAGTCCTGCACCTTTTGTGGGTAAATGTAAACCACATTTCCCAGATGTGCTGCGTTCTGCTCAGAAATGTTCCCCCTGTGACTGGACATCTGACTCACATTGCTTTTATTTTCACTTAATGTATACGGCATGTAGAGTATAAGACTTAACATTGCTGAGGTGCTTAAGTTGTTGCAGATATTAGTAAAGCCTACTTACTGACACCCTTAGGTGAGAACTGGGAGATTAAAAACATTAAGTTTAACAGGGTGCAGGACAAAACAAACCCCCTTCAATGCTATTACCATGGCCTGATTAGCATTCGGTAATAACCTGTTGCTTTAAATCCATGGAATTACAGCATTTCCAAACAAACTGCGCCAAGATGTTTATGGTATATATTCTGTCCCTTGATTCTTACATGAACAAAAATAATCTACACAACAAAACACATCTACCTGTTCTGTTAGCAACATGGCAGCCGATAGCATTCCAGCTTTTAGATACTGTCCACAGCAAAACAAATGATATCTCAGTTCTATAAAGAAGGCAGATCGCAGTAGTTTTAATAGATAAGCAAGTTGTAGGCAGGTTTTGTTACTAACTGGTCCAGCTTTGTACAAATAACTTTTTATCACTGTACTTCTACACTTTCTTTGCCTCCTTTGTCAACTGGGCTTTTCTGCTGGTAGAGTTTCCACAGTAAATGTTACCCTGGTTGTTCTGCTAATGTACATGTATGGGGATGGTAAGTGAAAGCTATTTAGTTGAGTGATATTTAGTTAAAGCTCCTATTAGGGAAATGCTCTCTGTAGCGGCGATCGCTCATCAAAAAAGGCCACTCATGGAGGTTAGCAGAGTTCCCAACGCGTGTTTACTTGTCCACGCTTAAAATGTTCTTTTAAGACTCACGTATCTAAACTCTTGTTTAAAACATAACGATCACGCTCAGACACAAACAATCACGGTCAACACGGTTGAAAAACGTGTGGCTTCCTCTCTAACCTCTCATCCCAGCTGATCACCCGTGCCCACATATATAGGTTAATTACCTCCCGTGCTCCCAGGTGCGCAGATTGGATAATGACGCATTCGCACACACATAGACAAACCCCGTGCACAACCCAAAGCAAATTGGCTCCAACTCTCTGTTAATAAAGTGTATTTATTCTGAGGGCTATTTAAAAAAACATTGACAATTGAGGGTTATTAAGAACCAACGTAACTTAGCCAATTTAGTCATTATTACACTGTCACCATGAACATTTACCTCATAATGATAAGTTAAATCAAAAGCTGTCTGTTTCCACTTTAATTAAGTATCAGCAAGTACAAATACATTTTTCCTGCGAGCTCTGACTCGCACAGAACGTAAGCATTTTTTACACAAAACCATTATGACCTGTCATATAGGAGAAACAACAAGGGGTTAAGATGGAAATCAAAGCAGCTATCTGGAGTTCAGCCATCATTTCATTGTTTAGTGCTGTGCTTTTCCTATTATGACAGTTTAAAATGTTTTCTGTGAAAAAGGCCTATTGGAGTTGAGTTGTTTAAAACAGCTGATAAATGGTTATTATGAGTCATTCTCAATTTGAACTGGCGTTAGAGCACGTTTTACGATGTAGGGTTGATGCACATAGCAGAGGGACTATACTGCAGGATATGTTCATGTAGAGAAAGGGGGTGAAAGGTTGTGTGTGTGTGCGTGTGTGCGTGTGTGTGTGTGTGTGTGTGTGTGTGTGTGTGTGTGTGTGTGTGTGTGTGTGTGTGTGTGTATTCAGTAACAAAGCAGGCCAGGATCCTTTGTGTTAGCTTGTTGTATTGATGGATAGACATAGCATGTACTTAATGGTAGCTGGAGTAGATGTCAGTAAAGAGCCAGCCATTTCAAAAACAATGCGTGTTTTAAATGAACTGAAACCAACCAATGCCTTGCTTCCCCTCTTTCAGATGTGTTCTTGCGCAATGTAAAGAGACTCCTAGTCAAAAAATGCAATGTTCTTTCCATAAAAATCTAAGTTTGGTTAGTTCTAAGGCATTTAGCCTAGTCTCATATCAGGTATCAGTCAAACCTTGGTGCAACCCAACAGATAAATGAAACAGAGAGCACACAGGGAAGCGGCCTGTTTGTTACTCATTGAAACATTTATTCACACGGCTGATTTGATAGTGAACAAAGAGACCTATTAACCTAGAAGAGTGAGAACGAAACTGGAGTGTAAAATAAGTCTGATTTCACGGTCGACAAACACTGCCACTGTTTTGCTCTTTGGGGGTTTTGATTTGATGAAATGTCTGACTAAGTGTATGAGGCAAAACAAACTATGCAAACCCTAATATTTGTATGTGTTCCTGATGATCAAAATTCAGCATGTACAATACAGATTTCTTTGCCTTTTTCTAGGAGCCTTTAAGACATTTTGTCCCTTTATGTTTTGCCATTTGTTGTTTTTCTTGCAAATACAGTACATGATCAATTACAATGTACCTTCAAACGTTTGAGTCCCGCCTGAAGACCCAACTCTTTTCCCTCGCTTTCGAGTCAGTTTGAGCTATGTTTTATCTTCAGGCGGGACTCAAACGTTTGAAGGTACATTGTAATTGATCATGTACTNAAGACATGATTATGGCAAAACTTAACTTAAATAATAATCACTATTATGGGTCCATAAAACATTTATTCAGCACTTTTGAATGCATACAGTACATTAATTCCAAGTCAAGTGCATTTTCTTTTCTCTGTAGGATAACTACAACAAAGTGCATTCAGAACAAAGCCAAGGTGCTTTAAAACTGCATAAACATCTAGGCCAGTAGGCCTACAACAAAATAGTGTAAATAAAGACTGTAACAGCCAGGCCTTTAACAACAACAAATGCACCGATAAGTTTGGTAACCTAACGTGTTGTTGTGATGACGTAATCAAAACGCGGCGACAAGCACGGCGCGCGACCATGCTCGCGGCTGGCTCACAGCCAACATGTCTGCCGCTTGGAGATATTTCAAAATATCAGAGAAAGAGCCGCGGATTGCGATTTGTAAAACGTGTTCAGCTGACATTTCTCGAGGGGGTGTAACTGCAAAGACTTTCACCACTTCGGGATTACTCCACCACTTGAAATCAAAACACCCGGACAAATATGCAGAGTATGATCAACGTAACCCTGTTCTCTGACATTCGGTGATATTTTTCTCGGTCGAAAGCCGAAAGGGCCTTTTTAACCATTTTCGGCCGATAATTTTCGGTGGCCGAATATTCGGTGCATCCCTAATTATTGTCATTGTAATATTTACTTTTGATGTGGAGTACAAAAAGTAAAAATCCTTTATACTGTAGACTTGTGCATCAAATTTGTAACAGATTTCATTTACAGAAAGGTCTGCTTTACATGGTCATATAACTTTTTCCAAGGATATAGTCATAACATCACGTCAAATAAATATTAGCAGAAAATGTATGATGCAGTTGAATCAGCATAATCAATGTGGAGCATTTCTGATAAATTGCTGATACCGTGCCTGGAAGAATTCAGTTTTCACACAGAAAAGCAGTGCTATGGAGGACTACCTTGGGCGACCTGATTTACTGTGTGTTAGTATTCTGTGATGTTTACACTACATGACTGCTATTTCTCCTGTCCCTCGTAGCAGCACTGTAATATCACAATATATCTTCCATACCTTAAAAGCCATGCGAAGCACATCTTCGGTGTTGGCTGGTCGACACAAGATGGTCACGCCGATAACGTACTCTCTGAAGTCTATGGTGCCATCTCCGTTCTAGACAGGGTCAAAGAGACAGCAATAAAAAATACTTGAAGCGGTAGCAGCATACTATGACGATGGATGTTTCTATATCCTTAATGGTCTAGTCATAAAAATAAACTTTTGTCAAGCATCGACAGTTTAGAAGAAAGGGTTTAAGGGAGTATTGGAAAGCTAATGGGGGGTTTAAGGGAGTATCTGGAATTGAATGTGTAAATCTCTGTTACTGGAAAATGATGAGGCATAGATAGTCTGGGGGGAAGGGATCATCAAACTAGAGGTTAGAGTCTGTTTTTGTGCTTTTTATTGAAACCTCTAAGTCATTCCAGTGAAAGAGGCCAAAATGTGATCATAGTTTCCTGGCTGTATAAATCCTGAACCCACACCTTTCAATGTTACCCTCATCTGTACACATGATATTCAGTGATGTGATGCATTTTATTCTGTAAATTAATATTAAGCTTGTTGCCCATTATGCTGTCAACCAGTATATTTATTGCGTGTTGCCTGCAGGGTGTGTCATTTTACTGTAAGACTGCAAGACTTATTCCAAAATCCTGGCTTTCAACAAAAGGGAAGTTGGTATTGTGTCATCTTTATGGTACTATTTAGGGTGGCTCTGGTTAAATAAAAACTAAACATCAGACAGGTCTCTCACCCTGTCAAACAGTGCGAACAGCTCCTCGAGGGCCGGGTTGACAGGTAGCTTCAGGAAGGAGGAAAACTCCTCGATGTTTATCCGTCCTCCTTTACAAGAAGTGGCCATGGACGCAAAGCCCTCCAGCTCCTTCTTCACGTTGTCCCACTTCAGGCTGAGGGAGCAGGGCACAGAGAGGAGGTGGTTATGTAGGTCATGTTTTGCCTTTTATATAATTGCTCTCCAGTAACACGGTTCAATCACATGCTCAAAACAAATTGTTTTTGCCCCTGTCTGGTGATGCCTACAGAGCACTTAAGTGAGATGTTCTTACTTGAGTTTACGGCTAATTTTGGTGAACTCAACCAGGCCGGCCTCCATGGGCAGCGTTAGCTCACCGGCTGAGATCATCAGGCGGCAGTCTTCATACGTGTGGTCGGTCACTGGAACTCCCAGAGCCCTGAAAGCAGACGGTGGTCAGCGTAATGTTTGTGATGCTTGTAAGGAGCTGTAAACTAACAGAGGGATATGCAATAACTCATTGTACACTTATGTTAGTCGAATTCAAATGGTGGCCATCATATTAAAACTCCACCACTTACTTGATAATGTTCTGCATTGCTTTTATAAACATATATCAGTTTGTGTATCTCTTGCTTTATATTTTCTTCCATTTATTCAATGGATTTAGTCAGAAACAGCTCAAAATACAAGTACAATCAAAAGACATGAAATGAAACACTCCTATGAAGCTATAGCTGAAGCCCAGACACTAAACAGAAAGTATTTACAATATATCTTACTAACACATCTAGAATTGGAGAAATTATATGTGTATTACAGACACATTTACAATCCAATCCATTCTATTTATATAGCACATTTACCGAAGTGCTTCACAGCAAACATAACACTATAATAAAATATAATATTACACTAATAGATAAAAAGGCACACAAAGGCTATGGACAGACAATAAAAGCATAAAAATCGATAAAACAGCTCAAACTGACTCGAAAGCGAGGGAAAAGAGGTGGGTCTTCAGGCGGGACTTAAAAGTTTGAAGGGTGGGCAACAATTTGACATGGGGGGGCAGGTCGTTCCAGAGCCTGGGGGCTACCGCTGAGAAGGCTCGGTCTCCCCTGGTCTTTTTCTAGGTTTTAGGGACTACCAGCAGCAGCTGAT
>NW_011349671.1:10065-22258 GCF_000735185.1 Notothenia coriiceps
TTTATGGCGGTCATCTTTGACCGGGAACACCATAGGTGTTACAAAGTTGACTAAATCATCCAAAATTCAATGAAAGTGTTGATCAGCAATTTTACATGTTCAAATGTCTACTGTGAATGATATCATAAAGCCTTAGTGCAATCGAATCTAAAACAAAAAAGTTATGATGTGTGTGTGTGTGTGTGTGTGTGTGTGTGTGTGTGTGTGTGTGTGTGTGTGTGTGTGTGTGTGTTCATTAGCATCTCATCCTCAGGTCAACATGGACAAACCCAGACCTTAAGAAAGAGGAAGGAGGTCTCAATAATTGCAGCTGGAATCCAGGATGATGGATGTAACAGGTGAATGATGATAAAAGTGTGCCTTTAGCAGTCCTGCACTTCTTCTTCATTGATACGTCATCATGATTATTGGTACTTTTTATGGTTTACTCTCAATCTGTATACATCTGTGAGTTACTTTTAAGGGAAATTCAAACTATGCTACTGCACTTTAAAATGAAAAGAAAACCCGGTTTTACACCATCACACATGTTTAGAAAGACACCACCCATCAAACACTATCATGATGTTAACACAAAACACGTGGTGGTTCTTGACAGATACCTGGCAATACAAAACAAAGTGCAAAAGAATATAACTAATTCAGGAGAAGACAACAGTAATAACACATTATCCTTCCTTGTTACCTGGTCCTTTGCTTTACCATCACTGCAGTTATTCAATCTTCACAAACAAAACGCCCAAAACCAACCCTATTAGGGTTTTCTAAAACAAGCAATGGAGAGCAAAGAGGACATTCATTGACTTTAATGGGATGAACTGATCAACCATATCTAATAAAAATCATTGCCGCTGGCTAAAGCTGCTGTAGAATTGAATTACACATGGAACACAGTGCTTTCATGGCTTCTTAGAAAACCGTAATTCAATATGTTTAGTACAGAGAAGAAACAGATAAAGTCAAAATGAAAACATTACAAAAAGTTTAGTTGGACCTGAAATGCAAACACTAAGATAATTCTGAAGGTAAAATGCTCATGTCTCTTGGTAAATTATATATCTACAAGTGCCAGTCTGAAAAGCAAAGACAGGATCTGTCTTTTTATTCTGCTCTTGACATGGCAAATTCTTCTTAAAATAGACGCCCACGTCCATCATTTATAAAGTGTTTTTAACAAGAATAATTTATTTATTAAATATCATATTATGTTTACGCGGATTAATGGTAATACCACTATTGTCCCGGATGATTGTTGCCCTGGCAAGTCTGAAGTGGATGCACAAGTTTATGGGAACTTGAGTTCTGACAAAAAAAAAACTATCCAACCAGATCCGCATGAAACTGGAGAGAAAGGGTTCAATTAAAAAATATCACGTGGAAGAGAGATAGGAAACCGATTTAAAAGCTCGGTTTTTTATGTCGTCCCTGCTGGAGAAGGCGAGTCTTATAGTTCCTTCAGAATGGGCAGTCTTCCTTCAGATGCATCTGGACAACAGCAGCATCGGGTCATGGAGAAGTGTCCCTAGATTCACCAAGTACGGAGGACATCCTTTCAACTGCAGGCCTTTCTTTAGCAACGGTGATATATTCAAATAACGATTTGTATTTCTCATTATGATGCTTTTTTGTAGGTTGTTGTTTGATTGACTGTTTAGCGCGCTTTATGCTCTGCGCGCATGGAGAGGCAACAGCTCTGAAGTATATTTCACCTGCTGTGCATCAGACCACAAAAGCTTTTCATGTATTCATACCACAGTCTTACTTTTTGATGAATAATGTAACCTAACCCCTTGCCTCACCTGTATTTCTCTCTGTACTTAAACTTTACGCACACACATCAAACCTCTCCAAACTCTGTTTCTCTTCCCTCTTCTCCAGCAAATGTATGCGGGGGTATCAACTCAAGTTTGGGTGGCGAATTATCGCTTATCCAGCTGCTGTCAGCGGGATTTCCGACCTTAAGCGCATCGACTCAGACCCTGAGCTCTGCAAGTACCCGCAGGGTGCTGCGAGAGCACCGGGGAGAAGATGAATATCCAGGTTGTGCCAGAACACAAGCTCTCATCGGTGGCCCCGCTGAAGCAGTGCAATGTGGAGAAAAGGGAGGTAGAACTGATACTGGTGAAGGACCAGAATGGCGTCCAGTACACCAGTTCCTCCATCATCCCCTCCCCTGGCCACCTCGCAGGTCCCCCCGGAGCCACCGAGGAGGAACGAGAAACTTGGGGCAAGAAAATGGACTTTCTCCTGTCGGTTATTGGCTTCGCGGTGGACCTGGCCAATGTTTGGAGATTTCCGTATTTGTGCTACAAGAATGGAGGAGGTGAGTACACCATGTTTTTGTTATCTGTTAGGACAGTGAGTGCAGAGATGCTTCAACATTTCGAAGAGGTCATACAACTTTGATTCATGTAAGAAGTCATTGAAGTAACACAAGTTATTATCAGCCCCTCCAGTGAAATGATAGGAGTTTTTCTTCATTGGTGTTCTCTTATTTAGGGATCAGGTGGCAAAGCACCTCTAGTTTTTACTTTGAAATCTTTCAAAAATGCAAATGTTTTGACACTGCAATTACTTGTTATTTTCTTTAGACTTAGATTCAGAGTTAAGGTATTTTAGTATGTTGTTGTTCCAACTCTAGTTCCTTTAATCTTGTTTGATTAACTTTCTAATAGTCCCAAGTGTATTGATGTGGAAGTGAATTTACTATAGCTTACATGAAGAAGGAAATTCCTCATTTCATCAAGGCGTGCACATAGAAACAGTCAGAGAGTTGAAAGGGATGATGTCTTGCCAGATTAATTGTATTAATTTTTTTACAACTCCCAATGTATCCACACATATAAATAATACAGCTTACAAATGCAAGTGCCTGGATTTTTGGTTAAGAAATAACCACCCTTAAAAACTAAGGTGCGCAGTAGTGAGGCGGGAAAAAGTAACAGGTGGTTTTGAAGTGTTTCTGTTTCTGTGTTTCTTTCAAGTGTTAAAAAATATGACGAAAACGATCATAATATTAATAAATTAACTATGTTGTTATTTTTAAATTGCAACTTGTAAACTGGGATCGGCTCCAGCCCACACTGTAAACAGGCAGTTGAATGGATGGATGCATTAAAGTTGCTTTAATGTTATACCACTTTCAGTTATTGGAAATATTTATTAGATAAGAAGACAGTGTTGATGTAGATATGATAAAGAAAATATGACATTCACAAAATCATGTGTTTGGCGAAATGGTCAAAATCATCTATCACAATGTAGATTATTCTCAACTGATATCAACAGATAATGATAATGTTTTTCTATATATTCGATAAATAAATAGTCTTCATATAGGAACTTAACAGTAAAGCGTATTGTATACTCCATGTGAATGAATTAAAGTTTGAAGGGAAACATTTCTTTACAAATAAAGACCTGGTAATGTATCTGTAGGACATTGAAGAAACTAAAAGTATATAATAGACGCTATTAGATTGTGTTGACGATATACGGTATATCGCCATATCGTCTATCTCTCGTGTAGATACAACAAACTCTCTTTTGTATTGTTTCACACTGTCAGATGATTCATGAAATGATTTAGCATCATCAGCATATTTGCTAAAACTGTTTATAATACACTGTAAGGTTTCTTTTCCTGCTCTTACCTACAATTAAAAAATAAGTGTGGAGGATTGCCAACTTTCACTGTTTTCTAAATGACTAAACACTGCAGCTGCACCACAGTGAGAGGAAGAGGCTGTATAGTTGAATCAATAAAAGATTGTCTTGTATTGTTTCACCATCAACAGAGGGCTGATATGTGTCCTCTCACATGGCCAAAATCAACATGTTGTGCCCACAGGGTTAGCTCCACCTCTGGCCTGTCAATCATACTGGCCCTCAGCAAAATGTATTCATTAGTGTAGATAAAGTGTCATTTGTGATGGACAGTGTCCAGAACAATTAAATTACAGGGGGTCATTTCCTTGTTGGTGGACAGTCAACTGAGGCACAGCATGAAAATAGCTGTAAGCCTTCCTGCTCGCATGAAATGTTGTTTTTTCCAACAATGTCAAGTCCCCAAACCACCACTTTAGTATAGCATTTATATCTTCATTATACACCTATCCTGTATCAGTGTTTTACTGTAAGCAAAACAAAAGACATATGAGCGATTAAATACAAATACATACGACATGTAAGCATGAAATGTAATTATTTCTCTTTCCAGGTGCCTTTTTGATCCCGTACATTCTTTTCCTGGTCATTGCGGGGATGCCATTGTTCTACATGGAGCTTGCCTTGGGCCAGTACAACAGGGAAGGGGCAGCTACAGTTTGGAAGATTTGCCCTGCCTTTAAAGGTGAGCTGTAACACACATGTGAACCTGCCTGTCTAACCTCTTAAACAGTGCTGCATAAAGCAGTCATCCTCCTTTTCTTTGCTTCTCTTCAGTGTCTTGCCCTTTTATTTCATCCCTTTGTTCTTGTCCTTTAACCCTCAAAGGTTCAGAAGTGTCACTTGTGACTAATCTCTCTGTATCTTCACCTCTTTCTCCGTTTCACCTCTCTGTATGTTCATGATCCCTTTCAACCTTATACCCCTGTCTATTGTTTTCAAATGTCGACTTGAGAAAGGAGTAAAGCAAACCTTGCTGCGTTTTACAGCTGCACACCAGCCTGACTTCTTCTTAGAAGTGTGGTGGTTTAAACAACAGATTGTTATTATTTTAAGTGTCACGTTGAAAACGTCAGATAAGTCAGATAAGTACCCGTGTGAGTCTGCACTATTGACCCACCTCTCAATGTTTTATTGGCTTCAGCACCGAGATTAACGGCTTCTCTGTCTTCACATGAAGATATAACATTCCAGTGGAGACAAAAACAACCACTCATCCCATCATTTACTTGTGCCAAATGTTGAATAGCAGCTCTCAGTGAAAATGTGTGAATAGTAAGTTTGATGAATTACGATGTGAATGTTCCCTTCACTGCTCTGCTGAGGGAAAGATATGTGTACCTACCTCATGGTGATGAATCGGACTGAAAACATTATATAACATGTTTTTTAGCCGGTACTTTTATCCTAAGAGACTTACATACTTGATTTGGGGTTAACTATCTTGCCCAAGGACATGTGGACTGCGGGGGCTTGGGATTGAACCGCTGACCCTCTGATCGGTAGACGACCTTTTCTTCAGTTGTATGTCGTAAGGAGCACAAGGCGTCAGATTAAAGGCAAAAATGGCAACAATATACACTGAAAACACTGAAGCATTGACTTTAATGAAATGTATTATGTCAACAGATTTCACATAACTGTATTAGGTTAGTTGAAAGCAATATTCTTAAGTTTAAATTGATTCAACTTAATATTATTGCTTTCAACTAACCTAATACAGTGATGTGAAATGTGTTGACATAAAACATTTCATTAAAGCCAATGCTTCAGTTTTTTCAGTATACCGACAACAATTAACTGTAGGCAACGTTGTATTCTTTATAACAGCAAAAAAAGCAAAAATTCCAAATCCATTCAAGAACTCAGAAATAGTTTACAATAAAATATTACTTTATTCTCAGAATGCTGACTATAAAATCTAAATTCATCTAAATGTTGCACCTGTGGTCCACTTCAGTTTGCATTAAAGGTCCCTTATTATACTGTTTTTTATCAATATATAATAGGTCTCAGATATATACAAAACATGTCTCTGAAGTGTTTGCCAAAAAAATCGTTATGACATCATAAAGTGGCCAAAATCTGATCAGCTAATTTTCCGACAGGTTTTCATATAAATGGATCGGGACAAAAATAATATTGTTTCCTGAAACTTTCAGAATCTCTTCACACAGAGGAGACGAAAAAAGAAATTGAAAAAATTCACGAAAAAGTGGATTTTGCATAATAGGTGACCTTTAAGTGAACTTGCACTTTGTGACTGTAAGAAATGTTTTTGTTCCTCCTCACTAATACCTCTGTGTTCCTCAGGTGTGGGCTACACTGTGATCATCATAGCCCTGTATGTTGGCTTCTACTACAATGTCATCATCGCCTGGTCCCTCTACTACCTGTACTCCTCCATGACCAGGGATCTGCCGTGGCTGTTATGTGGAAACATCTGGAACAGCCTGAACTGCACCGACCCCAAAGCTGTCAACGGGTCCCTCCTTGGCAACGGGTCCTACTCCAAGTACAAGATGACCCCGGCAGCAGAGTTTTATGAGTGAGTGATCTCAGAGTCATTCATTTTACTGTACGGCCCATTGCATGATTAACATTTAATACAACCGTAGGAAAAGGGTTATTGGCCAAAGGTTACACAAGCCAAAAAATCGTTATGACATCATAAAGTGACATCATAAATCGTTATGACATCATAAAGTGACATCATAAATCGTTATGACATCATAAAGTCAGACAGGTTTTTATATAAATGGATCAGGACAAAAAGTGAGAGAATCTTTTTTCCTGAAACGTTCAGAATCTCTTTCCACAGAGAGGACACATGTTGATGTAGAAGAGACATGAAAAGTGAATTTTGCATAATAGTTTACCTTTAAGGACTTTATCACGAATCAGCAGTCCAAAATATCCTGTTCGTAAAGCGTCATACCAATGAAATTCCCAAAAAACAAATTAATAGCATAAAACAAGCTATGGTAAAAGTCGGCTGTGATCTTAATCACTGTTACATGGATAGATGCTACTATTTAATTATTTGTTAAGGCTACATTTACGATTGCAATAAGATAACATCTGCATGTATATACAGCTACTGTATCCAAAAAGCCATCTATGTTTGCTTAGTTCATTTGTTGACTTTTTCTTTCATCTTGACACTTATATCTGATACAGTTTTGCTGAAAACAAACAGCGGCACTCTAAATCTCATGATATCCCCATGCAACAAATGCACCAGAATCCACACAAAGAGGGGGGGCAATCACTGAATGCAACCATAAATGCTTTCACTATAAATGTGTTTACATAAACTCCTTGAAGTGCATGAAAAAGCTCCATCTGTTTACACTTCAAAGCCAGCCAGCTCTTCCCTTAGCTTCTGTGAAGATTGGCTGTGCGGCCCAGAGGAAGTTTGTGAAGGGACTTGGACAGTAGAGCGGACACATGCTAAGCGTGACGCACAGAATACATTGAGCATGCATCCCGGCAAATCATTGAGCTTGTGAAAGTTCCACTACCATAGTGTGTTTATTTAATCACTATCACTGGCTGTCTTTCAAATCAGAAGTATAAACAGTATGCTCCAGCTTGATGGTTACACCTAACTCAAAGGAAAACTTCAGTAGATCTGCAGAGACAGACTGTTAACAATAGGGTCCTTCAAGACAGATCCTGCATGGGGTTCGGCTCAGCAGGGGACAACAAATCCTCCTGCTTACGGCGAGATATGAGCACAGGAGCAATGCCAAGACTCAGCGTGAGAGAGGGAGGCCAACTTAGTCAACAGTCTCTTGCTTCACCTCCTAAACTCTTTTATGTCCTCTTGAGCCTACTGTCGTCAGCTATCATGAGCGTAGTTTTCCAGAAAAACAAGAAAGAAGCAAAATAAATAAACTTTACAGACTCTACACAACTAGCCAACGTGCTCAAAACAGTAACCAGTATTACTATTGGACTTTTAAAATGAATTGTCACATACAACCATGCTGAGGGTGCTAATCAAGTGTATCTCATCTGGTTTAGTTTTTCATTAAACCTTTGTTAGTGGATATTTCCTTTAGCACAAAACTGACATATTGACACTTTTTACATACATTTAGTCATTGGATCCTTTGTTAAAATAGTAATATTGATTAGAGCGGCCTAAATGTTTGTTTTTTTGTTTGATGGAAATGACGAATCTAACAATGCATACACATCGTAACACATACAAAAAAATACTTTCTTACAAGGTGACCTGCTTCTTTTCCTTTGCATGTTTAGAATATACAGTATATATCCCTAATTTGAGAATTCAGTTAAACCCAAAAACAATATCATTCAAACTAAGGCTTGTTCACTACCTCGGCCCCATAATTACAGGCGTTCACTCAGTAACCCTACATTCTCTACATTTACCTAACACAAGTTCAGGTTTAAACTAGGCTGCTATATGTAGCATTAAAAGCAAGTACAGTCCAAACCATTGAAGCTGAGAGGAACAGATGGTACATCATGTGACAGGTCTTGTTTGAATGATGTGGATCGAAAGGGTATACTGTATGTGAAGACAGCCAAGAAAACATGGCTTCAGCCAAAAACATCTGACCTGGAAACGAAAGTTCTTAGCATTTCTCTGTGATTAATTTAATAATGTGTGCTGTCTCAAGAGAACAAAAAAACATCCAAAAGTTAATCCCCCACCACAGCAACAGTTCTCTGTACTACACGTGCAGAAACAATACATCACTAAGCTGTAGGGATGGGCTTTGAGTTGATTAGGTTAGAAGTGCTAATAATGCTCAAATTGCCTTTAAAACAACCTCCCCTCCAACTTTTGCGCAACTTTCTGTAACTGACAATCAGTCCACTCCAAGCTGAGATTGGCACGACGAGGGAATTATTAAAAGATGTGAAGTTCTCAGACAAGCTCTCTTTTCTAACATGTGTGATGTGTACCAACAAGAGCCTCATAATGATTGACTTCCAGTCGAGTTGTTTGTCATCCCGTATTTAAATGATGATAACCTCTTGCCATCTATGACAGTCATCTTCCAGCCCACCTTCACATGTGCCAAGTGGCTATACTTTGTGTGTCAACATGGCAACATGTGATGCTAGTGACACCTGCTGAAGTGGAACTACCCCTACACACCACTTTGCCCAGTGTTATGTCTGTCTGCTCCAAAACCTTGCAAGATGCACAAAACATTACGGGTGTTTCGTTGAGATCGAATTGAATGACGATATCAAAAATTGGTTTGGTTTTATCAAGGACGCTGGAAGTAGGCCACTAGGAAATGCCATTTTTACACCTTTGGCCTAATTGGTCGTTGCGTCTTGTGTGATCCCATCACAAACTGGTCTCTAGTTCTTTTTAAATCATAACCTGGTTTCTTTGGTCGGTTGACAAATCTCGACGTATTTTTTACACAAACTAGAGATTCATAATTCGATCTAATCTGCTTGAGTTTGGCGTTCATGGATGATTTTGCACCCATTGCAAAGTAAAGTATCCCACAAACAATGTGTTAGTCTCCCCTGTAACCACTCGAAGCCAAAATGTTTGTCAGTATCAATATCTTACTATTTTAACAGCAACGACAAGACCAGCTCATTTTATTATCAGCTTCCCATATCATTTCTCTTTAGATTTAGCCTGAGGCAACCACATCTGATTTCATTTCAAGGATAACTACACTTGATAAATTGCTCTCATTTAAAAACAAAGATCTAATTACACGGACACTTAAGAAACAATCCTCTTCACTTTAATCTCACATGAAATCGAACCTATTTGTTGGAAGAATTACATTCAAAATAACAAGTACAGGACTTTTGTAATTAACCACTTAAATCATGCTTAATTTAGACAAACCCCCTCCGTTGTGTTTTGATGTAGACCTTTTTATTGATGTACTTTTTATATGCCCTATTTCTCTGTCCTTAACCCACATTATGACCAGGCTACACGCCAGCCTGAAGTATACAGAGAGCGACATTGAGTGTAAGGATAGCAGCATAACCAGCTCGCTGAGTGACGATAAGAGTAAATGTGTTTAGAGCAACTGGGCCAAAGGGACCTGGATTGATGTTATAGTGAGCATTTACTGGCAGAGCACTATCAATGCTATCAGATGTACAAGGAGGCCTTCAGGCATTACAACACATCACCAACACGAAGCCTCCAGGACAGAGACATGACTCAAATTCCTCTCTCCAAATAAACTGAAGTCTTCACGCCACTATCTGCGTCCCCAAAGACCTTATAGCTTTGGATTCATTATCAGCCAAAGATAAGAAACATGTAGAAGACGAGTTTCACAGATCTTTGGTCCCTTCAGTACGGACTTCGGTTTGCGTGTTCCTAATCGCGTGGTTTGTCTCGAGCCGTTACGTAAGCAAGATCCAAATCCAGTTCCCCTGTTTATCAGCCCATAACATCACAACTTAATTGAATCTCTTTTGAGGAAAGTTTTAGGAAAAATGTAAAAGGAACAAAGGTGTTTTTATACAGTATATTTTACAGCAGGATTTTGATATCCACCTAAAGTACACGTCGTTCCTTGTGGTAAGGGACACTGTGTGTATGCTGGTGTCCTGCAGCTAGATGTCCCTGTCCTCTGTCAGTAGACGCAGGTGATCTACAGCAAAGATGAAACCACAGTCCTCGCCCCTCAGACAGTCATTGCTCTTTGTTGTTGCTCACTTGATTGCCCATAAGGAGTCTTATCTTCACCGACAGATGTTTCTGTCTGCTGAGGCCTTGTGAATACACTGCTTTGCAGAGCAATTTCCCGAAGAATTTTAATGCATTGGAACAGATCTTACCCAGTATTTGTGAACAACAGTAGATCCAACGATTTTGAAAACATTTACCAATTGGAAATGGAATGTAAATGTTGCTGAAAACAACAAATAATTACCAATTATATGGTACCAAACCTGAAAATCAATTAGACAATGAGGCTGGCCAAAATAGTTTGTAAGGCATGTTATCTGGCCATACTTGAAGGGAAAGTTGTTGTTGCTCAGAGAATCCACACGCAAAGGCACTATGTGAGCTGGCATGGTGGCTTTTTTGACTTTTCTTGAAGGAATGTTTTGTGTTGCACTTAGTTGTACACATCCAATGTAGTATACATTATTGTGTAAAGCTTGTACACCAACTTTCTCATCTTCAGGCCAGTCACTCTGCGTGGTGGGCGTGAATTTTAGATTGATTGAAATTGTCAGACGCAAACAACCCAATTAAGATGTTGGCGTGTGGGTGTAGGGACAGACGATGTTTGTCAGCTGTTGTCTTTCACTTTTGACACAGTAAAGCTAGCCACCTACTTGTTTTAAAAAAAATATTTTACACATTGTGACTCCAGATACTTAATGTATGCACAACAACAGATTGATACTAATTATATGTTACTCTCTAGATGAAACAAATAAGCATAGACCACAACTTTTGATTTGAAACATTCTCGTGTATTAAGTCTTTTTACTGTCAGGATATCAGACATTCAAAGACTAAGCTCGCAGCTGGAAACAATATTAAGACATTTATGAAATAATATTATCTTTATTTAGTTAGGGATCAACAACACATTTAAATCTTGATCTGATACTAAGTGTTTAGCCCAAGGATAATGGCTGATAAAAGCCAAACAATGCCAAAGCTTTCAAAAGTATTACATGTCAGGTTCAGAGAGAGTTAAAGAGACACATAGTAAATACATTAAAAGCCAGTAAACAGATGTATCATCCAGTTTGACCAAGTTTTCACAAAGATGGATATACTTACTGTATGTAAAGTCAGACACCTACAGCGTGGGCTGTGACTGGGTGGGCCTGTTTGACAAAAACTGTTAGATGTAGCCAATCAAAAATAACGTACCATTAACAGCAAAACATGACTGTCACAGGCCTTGCTGCTAAAGGTTTTTCCCGCTAAAAGCAGACAACTGATCATTATGTCATCAAGGAGAAGCCATCACAAACAGCGACAAGCCTTTGAGCAGAACAATGGACTGGAATATGAACAGGAATCCATCAATGCTTTAATCTAACAAGACCGTAAGCCTCACAGCATGATCTGCTAATGAAACGTCCTTAATATTTGATGGCACTCAAGAGATTCTAACAAAAAGCAAAGGATATGAATCAAGATAAATGCTAAGTTATGCTCATCAAGATGTAAATGCAGACAGAACAAATAGCCATGAAGAAAACCCTGCACCGTATAACTCTCGTATAACTTGACATTCTGGCAAAACAGCATTACAGATGAAACCCCCTGATCACACAACCACTTGGATCACATTCTTGTTGGTCAAATGTATTGGACGACAGTAAACCATTCATTTGAACATAAACTCTGATCCATTACAAGCAGAAGCCTATAGGCTATACAGATCAACCAACAGACGTTCTTCGGACCATGCATACAAAAACATTAATCTCAGCAAAGAGAATAGATGCAATATGCCAGATTATAGCTAATAGCTAATTTCCATCTGTGGTCCTCATAGGCTCAGCAAAGCTTGTGTGT
>NW_011349671.1:22288-36056 GCF_000735185.1 Notothenia coriiceps
CATTCATTTGAACATAAACTCTGATCCATTACAAGCAGAAGCCTATAGGCTATACAGATCAACCAACAGACGTTCTTCTTATTTATTTATTAATTTATTTATTTTTTATTTATTTATTTATAGAAGGACCATGCATACAAAAACATTAATCTCAGCAAAGAGAAGAGATGCAATATGTCAGATTATAGCTAATAGCTAATTTCCATCTGTGGTCCTCATAAAGAACATATTTNTCCTTTATTAGGACTTAATCAATTTATTTTGACATGTAATTTAAGGGTTAACAGCATTGCAGTGCACACTTCATTAGGCCACCATTAAATGATCCTCTATAATAAGCATTTTAGCAATATCCTTTTGGCCAACACAAGGAAATTGCTGTTCATATTTCATATTCCAGTTCATATTTTATATCGTGTTTGAGGAAATGGCCGGAGAAACTTGTGGATAAATCTCTGCCATAGTTATCGACAAGGCTCTGTGCGCACAGGGTAAAGTACATCATCCTGAGTCCTGTTCAGTGTGTTAGAATGGATGGCCTGAAACAGATTAGTCATATCCCACATTGAGGGAAAGCCTCTGTGATAAATGGGTGATATTGAAGGGCCAAAGTTGAATACATTAATCCTGAAATGACTCTTGCCGTCCCCGAGCCTAACAAAGTTTATTGCAATGGAGTTTCTTCTGCAAACTTCCACAAACATACTCTGTGTTCTCAGCAATAGAGTTGTTCTCTGGACCTGGTAACAATCGTCTCAGTATGCAGATAGGAGCTGAATGGTTTTCAGGAGGCTGGCTGATTGTTGGATTTCTACATCTTTCGCCTGCAGCAACTTTGACCTTGCATTCACACTTTCCAGTACTTTTGTTTGGAGAAGCACTAGAAAAACAAAGTGGAGTGTTTCCATCTGCTTCTTCAGGGTTGTAGCTTTGTCCTGTTTTTTCTCTCTCTGTGCGGATGAGGGCTATTTTAGTGAAGGCACTGCAGCACAGTGTACATATTTGGCAAGCTTTCAATTTCCACGATCCAGGCCTATACACCTGAATAGACCCCACTCATGATAGCTCCGTGTTCCCCCTCGTACCCCTGCCTTCTCAAATCCATTTCTCCTTATACTGTTCAGAAGGGTTCCTGCAGCTCCACTGTTTCCTCGTAAACCTCGTGACCTTGTACTGTATATCTTTGGTGCTCTTGTTCTTGTCAATGTAATGCTCACACCAATAATAAGCCGTACTTCTCTTTCCATATTTGAATTGGTTTTTCTGTTTCTCTTTTCACTGGTTATGTATTATCTTGTATGCACCTGGGTTTGCACATTCCTGATGTTGTCTTTGACCATAGCCATAATTGCCCATTTCTGCATGAAGGGGTTGTATGGTGTCTGTTTTTTTTTAAGTGTCTGGGTCCTGATGCCGTTACACCGTTGAAAACACACCATAGAATAAGGACTTCACATCAAATCGTCCGAGTTGACAACAGTGTATAAGAATTAAAATATATCCCCTGGAGATAATGATACAGTATACATTTTTCAGTTTTGTGTGTGTGTTTGTCTTTCTGCAGACGGGGTGTGCTGCATCTCCACGAGAGTAGGGGTATCCAGGACCTTGGCCTGCCCCGCTGGGAGCTGACTCTGTGTCTGGTGGTGGTGCTCTTCATCCTCTACTTCAGCCTGTGGAAAGGTGTCAAATCCTCAGGGAAGGTACAGGCCTGGACCACCAAATGTTGCTTTCTCCATTTTTACCTTTGTTTATTTAACTATATATAACCCTTGCATTTTATGACACCTACAAATTGTAGCTGTGATTGCGTAACACAGACATTACACAGAAATCTTGTAAAGCAGCTTACTGTCAAAGGTTGTTACTGAGACAAAAGGTCAAGAGGCAGCAATAAACATTCTGACACCTGGAGACTGTCCTCCCCTTTACATTTAATGTGTTATGTATACTCAGGGCCGTCCTTGGCCAACTTGAGGCCCCACACAAAGTTAGAAGATGAGGCCCAACTGTCGACAGGGGGGGGGGGTTGCTAGTGGAGCCTCTCAGCGCCAAACCGTGCAGTTGAGGCTCCCTCAGCAAGACGAGGCCCCCTCCGCGAGGTGAGGCCCCCTCCGCGAGGTGAGGCCCCCTCGCAGTCTGCATGATCTGCCTGTAGGGAGGGGCGGCCCTGTGTAAACTGCAGTTACTTTCACCCATGCCATAAAAGGTTGTTAACACTGTGATTTAAGTTCCAAACACAATGTTTGTTCTCGTATAGTTTTACATGACGTATGTACTGTTTTTTTCTCTGCTGTGTTAGCCTAGCACTTTAACTCAGAAAGACAGTAGGAGAGGGATTTTGAACCATTTTAAGGAGCACTGTCAGTAATTATGTGTCTGTTTGGTGAACGAAAACATTAATATTTTGTGTTTTCACGCTTTTATCTGTTTGTGTGTGTATTCAGGTGGTGTACATCACAGCTACCATGCCCTACATTGTCCTTGTTGTCTTGCTGATCCGAGGCATAACTCTACCTGGAGCCAAGGATGGCATCAAGGCCTACCTCAGCATAGACTTGAAGCGGCTCAACAATCTGGAGGTCAGAGACTGCTTTTTTGGAGAGACTATGAATGGTTAAAATGATTATTGCTTTCAGTCTGTTGTTCCAGGTTTCAATAGTGAAGAGACCATCAGTTTTATGTTATTCTTATTGGATATTTCTTTCTGAATGGGACTTCAGATCTTTCCATTGATGTTCTTCTCTGGGAGTAATACTTACGTCAGAGTCGTTGTGGATTTATTACACTGTAGGAGTTTAAATGATTTGTTCTCTGTGCCATAGGTGTGGATTGATGCTGCCACCCAGATATTCTACTCACTGGGAGCAGGCTTTGGGGTGCTCATTGCTTTTGCCAGTTATAACAAATTTGACAACAACTGCTACAGGTAAGAGCCTGCATATGTTATTTATAACTTTTGATAGTCCACAACAAGCCCACAGTAACACAACATCCTGCTCGCTTCAAGCTGTTTCCTTGCATGTAACTGGATCACAGAGCAGCAGAGATGATGCTAATCTGTACATCTGACCCGAATGGCCAGGTGTTAACAGGACAGATAAAGTGCAGGCCAGGAAAGGTTTCTTGATAATAGCCAAAGGCTGAATGTTGACTGGGTTTGACATACTGCCGCTCTTCTTCAGAAAAAGCAGGCACGAGATAGTGAGCTTATCTTTTTCCACATGGGGGAGGTTGGAGGCAGACGCTGTTGGAAAAACAGAAGTTTAATCTTGAATGGTTGTAAATATACCTCACTAGAAGACACAAAATATCTCAGTGAAGCTTCACGTAAATCAAAGCATGCTCCTGCCGCTAAATTACAGCTATCTTAAAGTAAAACGGTTCTTATCAATTACATTTCACTATTTTCCCACAGGTGCAATGTAAATCACAGGGGCTCCTATAAGCTAAATAAGTGCTCTACTGTAAGTTATAAACATTATGGACCCCTTCCTCTTCTGTCCGCTCTCATTTCCTGCACCTTCTTCTTCCAATGAGGCCTTCTGCCTTCCTTCCCTTTCATGTCCTATTTCGAGATGTGGTGGACTGCTGGCAGGTGGGATTTGCATTATGCAGCAAACGAGCAAATCTGAACTATAGGTGAATGGGAGAAGCCCGGAAGAGCCGGTGCTTTTAGAAAGACTTCCACTAAACACAGACTTTTGTTTGAATGCCCAAACAGATGGAGGAACTCTGCATTAGGTACTGTATGGTGCAGTGAGTGTAGCAGTCTGTTCTCCATAACAATCACCTGTGTGAGAAATAAAACTCAGGGATTCAAAGAAAACCTCAAAAGCAATCAGAAAAGTACAAGACAACGACGCAGTCTTCTGACAAATCTTTGTTTCTTTTTTACATTAAATGCTCCCTTTCAAATGATCCCTTGTTGAAATGGCTAATCTGGTTTATCTCCATGATATATTCTGAATTCAGTTAGGCTATAATAACTAAAGATTTTCTAATAAACAATGATTTGAAAAAGTCCAACTTTCTGGAATGTAGGCCTACTTGACATCTAAATCTTGTAATAGTATGTTAAGCTAATTATGATATATGTATTCAAATAACAGTGCTAATGACTTGGAAAAGTTTTCGGTTGTTAAAAAAGACAGTTTCCTTTCTCTTTGACTAATTTACCTCATCACTTATTTGTCTCATCAGGGTTGTGTGCATATTTCACGTCTGAAATCATGTATTAGTGTCATATGCATGCTCTTAAGTGAGGCACAGTGATGTGAGGCTGCACCTGTGTTGAATACCAATTAATACACTTTAAATGGTTCCATCACAGCCTGCACAGGAAGAAAAAGGAAGGCATTCTTTAGATGGAAAGTCACCAGGGAGAATAAGCTTTATTGAAAGAATTCTGCTTTCTCAGCTTAGGAGATAGCCATGGTCAAGTTGACCGTGTTTGTCCGATAAGCTCAGGTTTGTAAACACAGAGCAGCTCACTCGAAGCAGCGGAGAACAAAAGCTTCTCATTAACCTGAATATCACCCCTGAGACTCAGTGTTTGGCAGATGATCAAGCCATGTACAACTTGAAAGATATCAAGTGACACATGGCCCCTTTAAGACTTTACATTGTGAGTCAGAGGAATAAAACTGGCTTTATGTCTCTTTATAAAACGACACTTAGTCCCTCTTTAAAAATATCTAAAGTTAACTCTAGCCAAAGTTAAAACACAGCATTGTGATAACGTGGATGTTGTAGGTTGGACAGTTTTCGGGTTAAGGGAAGGGAGATGAACATGTGAAGAAACTTTTGAACATATTTCTGATCTTGTGTTGTTTTCTTTCTCCAGGGACGCTCTCCTGACCAGCACTGTGAACTGCGTCACTAGTTTCTTATCAGGGTTTGCCATCTTCTCTGTGCTCGGATACATGGCTTATAAACATGGAGTGAACATAGAAGATGTGGCAACAGAGGGTAAGGGCTGGTGTCAGATATGGCAATAATATTTAACGTTTTTATTGTGAACCAATCAAAAGTGGTCAGCTTTTAGTATTTCAGGTTGTTTCTGGAATTAATTAAGCAATAGCTCACGACAGGCCGTGGTATATAGTCATATCGGCTGTGATATAATGACCATATATCACGGCCTGAAGTGAGCTATTGCTTTTATAAAACGGTTACTAAGTGTGGCAATATGAAAGAAAAATACACACTCAAATGTAAATAGTTTTTATTAGTAAATAATGATGTTCAAAATAAAATAGTCCCTCCGTTGCCTTCTGCACAAACCATAGTGCGAGATGGTTGCTATGCAACAACACTAACAGCTAGCGAACATATTAGACAGACAGCGTTGATCGATTATTTGGCTATTTATTTACATTAATTTGTATGTTGCCGTTTATTGTGCTCCCACTGAAAAACTGTCCAGCATCAGTAGAATGGCTTACGAGGTTACTTGTTCTAGGCTGTTGCTTGGCGTGGCGAGAATATTGCTCCACTTTCTCCGGTCCCCGAGATTCGGCTTCCAGTAGTAGTAGCAGTACTAGTGGTCATAATTTCTCTGCTTTCAAGACCCGCATCAGAAAGCTTTTGAATGGTGATACTGCGGAGGCAGTGGTTGGTGTATTTCTGCTGTGTTCCTGCTTGCTTGCGGTCGAAGTTAACCTTAAATGTTTATCTTAAGCTTTGTTAGTTCCTTAGTTAGTTAGTTAGTTAGTTAGTTAGTTAGTTATTTAGTTAGTTAGTTCGTTAGTTTTGTAACGGAAGTAATGTAACAGCTGTAACGGTTGTAGCTTTTTCTCAGACGCGGAGGGATACTGACTTGTGAAAAGTAACTACAATTCTAACCCTGATATACGCCGAATATATCACGGCTAAGAACCAATCAGATTGCTTGATTTGACTTATCCGTTTTATGAAATGCGTTATCACATGCCTCTTGAGTGACCACCTGTGATCACTTCAAAAATCTATACATCTTTATCTATATCTATATATATAAATAAACTGTTTGTATTGCACATACAAATACATGTGATTTTATGAAAAATAGATGTTGTTATTGGTGTTTGTACAATTTCCAGTTCCATCACTGCCTGGTTTAATACTGTATTATGATATAATTCTGCAAGTATATCTTGTATTTCTTTTTCGCACTTGCTATGATTAAATGATTAAATAATTTGGTCATGGAACTTAAGTTTCACTTTTCATCAGAAATCATAACGGTTGTGTGTACATGTTTCTCTGTGTGTGTACAGGGGCAGGACTGGTGTTTATCATCTACCCCGAGGCGATCTCTACTCTGCCTGGCTCGACGTTTTGGGCTATTGTGTTCTTCATAATGCTGCTGACTCTGGGCATTGACAGCTCGGTGAGTCCACACTGCTACCTTTCTGTCTTTATAGATTCAAGATTCAAGGCTTTTATTGTCCTTTGAACATCACTACAGTGTAGATATGTCAATGAAAATCTTAGGTCACAGGCTCCTCCAACAGTGCAACACAATAAACAGATAATAGTGAATAGTAAATACAAATCAAATAGAATAGAAATAGTGCGAGAGAGTTTATATACAAGTAATTGGAATATGATATATTAGATCAATAATTTGTAAGTTGCAAACAGATGAATGCTATGGATGTTCTTTCAAACTCAATCATATTCTTAGGTTCAGAAGTAGAAATTATTATGCATGTTCAAAACTTAGGAGGTAGCTTCAGGTCTAAAAGCGCAAATACAATAACATGGACACTGGTTAATGGTGAACATAACTAAGTAAATATATGATGTGGTTTTAAAGTGCTGTGTATATAAACCGTATATGTGTCAGTTTGAATTCGATGTCAGAAAGCTTACATGCTGCTCTTGTGCCTCGCTGAAATCACATTTGGCCTCAAATTGGGATTCCCAATAAACGGTCTGAGAAAGATGTACTTCTTTGACATTTCAAAAGCTGAAAGTCATTTAACAAAACATCTGTCCTATGACTCAGGCGCTGAATCAAAGGGAGGCTTTAATCTCCTGTTATCTCTCGGTGAATGTCTCTAAGCAATTAACTTATCGTCTCGATCATTAATCACTAGATCAGATAAGGAGCAGGTCAGTATTACAAACTGAAATGCACTGTGAACGGATTTTTTATTGTAACAGGTCTTTGCCTTTGCCTTTACGTCATCATTTTGCTAAAGTATAGGAATAAAGACACATTTCCAGCCCTGGTTGGTTATGACGTTTTATTGAATTCAATTTTGTCCAAAGTATAGGATATTGTAATTACAGAATTAAATGTAAGTTTGTTTGGATATTGCAACATACCACTGTAAAGAATAAACATTTCCCATGGATATATAAAATAAAACATTAGAGTAGTATAACAGCATACTAAAGCAGACTTGTGCAGTTCTTACAAAATGATCAGTAATGTTTTTGTTATGTTTAATATCAAGAAGGCACAATTGACTGAAATCCTCAAGTCAAAGTCGAGGAAAGGTTTCCATTTTACAACACTTTCAATGGTGCAATATTTGTATTCAGTTTTTTATGTCCCTCTCTTTTTGTGTCCACCAGATGGGCGGCATGGAGGCGGTGATCACAGGCCTGTCGGACGATTTTAAATTCCTCAAGAGGAACAGAAAGGTCTTCACCTTCGCCACGGCCTTTGGAACGTTCCTGGTTGCTCTCCTCTGCATCACCAATGTACGTATCAGATTTCAAAGAGACATTCACACTCAATACTTAGGAAGTACTTGTCATAACCCCGCATTAAACCAAATCCCTGCAGCTTACTTTTTCTTTCAAATGCAGGATTGGCAATCCTTCCAACCATGCACAAATACGTTTTTATGTTCCATATTTTTATTTTCAACAGTCATAAGATGATACAGTACTAAGACCTACACTGAACACAAAACACAGCAAAAACCACACAAAAACAAACAACAACAACAAATATTTTTGTCTGTGTTCACAATCTAAGGCTAATCCCAACGGAAAGGGATTTAAAAAAAAATTACTTCGGATGCTGCACTATGACTTGCATACACTGTAAAAATATTTGTTTTAAACAACTTCAGTTGGGAGGTATACCTAAGTAATATTGGACCGTGGAGTCTGAAGGGTTGTAATTGAGAGCTTTAATCGTCAAGTCTCTGTTTCCCGTGAGAACGTTTTCATGCCCGATGATTTGATGTCGTCACAGGAAAGTTTCAGTGAAATATCACAGAACTCTTTCAATGGAAAGATCCTAAATGCTATTGCATGAGACAAGATGACTAATTACAATTCAATTGAAGCTGTATCCTGGAGGACATTTTAATTTCGTCTGTCGTCCCTATTCATTCAAATGGTATCAGACCAAAGAAGAAACGCTTATCAATACCAGAAAAAACAGACATCGAGACAGAAAGCTTTTATGTTCCTGATTCACATGGTTTCTTGTCTTTACAAGTGAAGACAATTATTTGTAGTGAATGATGCCTTTCCAATAGTTCCACGGCACAAGATATCCATTGTTCCACCCTGGATACACATCAAGGATTTATTGTACATAAGCTCTGATGCACATGAAATCCATCAAGGTGAGGCTTTTCTTCGCTCACATGTCGACTCTTCAAAGTGCACGTTAAGTCGCCTCCAACGGAAAAAAAAGCTTATACAGTTTTAAGTCTGAGAGGCCATTGATTATTATGAGTGCACACAAGGGTGTACTTCTCTTCAAAGAGGAAGATGCACACACACACACACACACACACACACACACACACACACACACACACACACACACACACACACACACACACACACACACACACACACACACACACACACACACACACACACACACACACACACACACACACTTAAGTTCCTCTTTCTTCCTCTGTAGGGTGGGATCTACGTGCTGACCCTGTTAGATAAGTATGCAGCGGGGACCTCTATACTGTTTGCTGTTCTGATCGAGGCCATTGGAGTGTCATGGTTTTACGGTATGAAACTCTACGGTACTTTTTTACCCCACGATTTCTCCATTTAAATTATATATTTTTATTCCATGACAAAATGACATTAGCAGCACAGCTCACTTTCTGGTGACATTACAAAATGACAATAGAATAAGCAAGAAAAAACTGAAACGTCGTATCCACTAACCCATTGGCTCAGTGTCTTGCCATAATCTAAAAGACAAGGTGAAACTTGTAAGTTGAAAGGAAAATGTACTGTAATGTAATGTATGTTTTTAGGTTCTGCAAAGCAACAATTGTGAACCCTAAAAAAGCTGAAATGTTATCAGAAAATTATGTCTCAGAGTTTTAAATTCCACAATTTACTTAGTGTACCTTTTCCAGAAGATTAAACAAGTCCTCGATCAATCTTAGAGATATATATTTATTTATAATTACATTTGTACATATATAACTAATTAACATAAGACACAATAATGAAAAAAATCCCCTATGGCATAAAACAAAGCACAAGTCATGACATTGTATCTGTATCAGCCGGCAAACAGTATCTAACCTATCAGGCGTAGTCCATCTCGTTGCCTACAGATACAATGTCATGACTTGTGCTTTGTTTTATGCCATAGGGGATTTNCTTGCCTTGCCTTGCCTTGCCTTGCCTTGCCTTGCCTTGCCTTGCCTTGCCTTGCCTTGCCTTGCCTTGCCTTGCCTTACTCAGAACCATTGTTTAAAACACAGTATTACGTTAAAACAGAACGTGTTTCAGATTATTTATTTGAATGCTCTCCCCGACCAAATGAGAGCACCACAGACCGTGGAGGCTTTTAAAAAAGGCCTCAAAACCCATCTCTTCAAAAGAGCCTTTGCCTAGACCTTTTTTATCACCTTTTTATTTTATTTTTTTATTTTTGTATTGCTTTTTTATTAATTCTACCATGTTGTGTAATGTTTATTTATACTGTTCATGCTCACTGCTTGTACTTCGGGATTTGAAATCAAATATGAAGTGCTTTATAAATGGAACCCATTATTATTATTATTATTATTTCCATAGACTAAATAGTTTTTCCGGGATATTGTTTCTTCAATAGTAGCTTATGTGTGCGGCAACCAAGCATGCGTGCAGCAAAGGGTCATGAACAATAGTAGCTTAGCTAACAAAGGCACAAAGAATGGACATTGAAGGTCTGTGTGCCAGTCCTACAGCTGAATAACAAAGGAAGAGAGAGTGGAAAGCTCTTAGTCAGCAGCAAAACTAAAACTAAACAGACAAGAGGGAACACATGGTGTGTGTACAAGGAATTCTTTATTATCATAGTGTGAATACTTCAGACTTCTTTATAGATAGCTGTCACTCAGGTTCAACAGGACATTGGTATTGTACACAGTATTTCTGTAAACATAGTCCAGGAAAGCCAGGGTGTATTTAACCACATTCAGTGACAAAGTAGCCCGGGGTTACGCTGAAGAATATTTATTCTAAATAGTTCATCTTTAGCTATACATCAAACACCATGTTATGACTGTGGACAGATACGCTTAAAATACTTTACATTCACGTTTTGTTATAAACAATTTGATAAATATAAGATTATACATAACAAAAGAATATATTTTTTATATCTTCTTATATATTCCACATATATTTGATTTTTTTTCTTTGTGGCTTTATTCCTTTCAGTAAGGGTCTCTTATGATTCATGGCTCAAATTCAACTTCATTCCAATAAATAAAAAAACATTCTGAAAGGAACATAATGGCACTTTTTTGGTGGTGAAAAAGTGTAATATCAGAAAATACTTTTCAAATGAATATATAAGAGATGTTATCATGCACTTGATCTAATATACAGTGCATTCAAAGAGGAATTGTTATTCCTTCGTGTACTGTTCACTAAAAGCATACTGTATGGTCGGCAACAAACACACACACACACACACACACACACACACACACACACACACACACACACACACACACACACACACACACAGTATCTTATCTTTCTCTCACTCTTTCTCGCTGTGTTTCTTCGGAGCAAAAGCCACAAATACTCTTCAGAAGTGCGGAACATTTGAAACATTTAAAAAAGTAAAAGTCACACAACAATAAAAAAAAAGACAATTTGTAACAGTTACGCCATTTGTTTTGCTGATTTTCTTCCCCTTCAGTTAGCAGCCAAGCAACCCAGTTCAGCCTTAGTCACTTCTTTGAGATTAAGGCCTGGTTATGTGTGTTTAGCCTTTCAAAGCATACGAGGTGTGTTAAGCCTGCCTCATGGTTGTTTAAAGCTAAGGAGTGATGCATGCGTTGTTCCCTTTTCTGTAACAGAATGTGACTCAAAAGCATTACATCAGGCCTGACTGACATTAAAAAATCTACACTAAGGAGCTTCAACTTCATGCACTGTTGACCTCCAGCTCTTCAGTAGATATCAAAGGACTGAGTCAAATCAATAGAGCCATTCAAAAGCTACACAACTTGACTTTTTTCCTGTATGGACTGAAAGAAACATGGAGTGTCTCGCTTGATAAGATACTGACACAGATAAGCCACTCTGCCAGGATAACGGCAAGAACAGAGACTCTCTTCAAACTAAAAGTAATCACAAATAATGAAAAAAACAACATTTGGGTTACCTGTAATATAATTCGCAGGATATTGTGATGGTTTTGGTTTTAATTGTACTTTCTCTTCCTTCCAGGAGATGATACTCACATCACATATATGTCCAGTTATGATTATGTTATGAAGTTATGATGATGAAGAATATTAAAACCATGGGCCTATAACAGTACATTGTCCCCCTGGGGTGCCCTTACCTTATACTCTGAGGGGGTTGAATGATAAAAAGCCTAACTCTGAAAACAAAGGGCGTGAAGCTACTGTTTACAACAATTTCCTTGGGTGGTGTAGGGAGAAGAGGCAGGCTGCTGAGAGAGGATGGAGCCTGGTGCTTTTCTTGTCTGTCCGACCACTGGTGGCACACAGGAACTCCAAACACCAAATGTGAGGATGGATGAGGGAATTCTGGGTATTTGTCATCAGATGGCCAACCAATGCTTGAGCTGCGAAACAGAAGACAGTTTGGGGTCAGTTTTGCAACTCGTGTAAAATATATTCTATTTATTATATTCAAATTATTCTATCGTTTACTTCTTTTTTTCCCCTACTTACTGAGGCCTCTTGTGTTTTCAAGTTTTCAAGTTTTCAAGGCTTTTATTGTCATGTGTGCATAGCTACGGTGTAGATATGACAATGCAAATCTTAGGTGACAGGCCCCTCCAACAGTGCAACACAATAACAGATAAATAGTACAAGTATAATGCTTATAATGTCAATTAGTATAATATATATCCCCATTAGTTTTTTTAAAGGCACTTTTTAAAAGGCCTACACCCTACGTGTCATCTCTGTTAATTGTGATGCATTCTAAGTCAACACATAAAGCACTTCACAAACAACTCCATGTGTCCATATCCAGATTAATTGCAGCCATTTAGCCAGTTCAAATTAACACCCTTAATGAAAAGCACAAACATTTGCCCTTACTGTGAACTGCCGTATATTTCCCTCAGCGACCAAATGGTGTTCATGCTCTGGAGTGATGCAATAAGCTATTCTCTGCAACAAGAAAAGAAAATACGACACATTATTTCCCAACATTTTCATAAATACATACATACAAGACACTCTTCAATTATTATACATTCTTGTGTCTTGTATTTATTTCTTATTTGATCCTTAAATCTTGCTTTCTAAGTGACTTTACACTTTGGCATGTTGTTAAAGGAGATACGTACTAGATGAGATACAAGAGGTAATGAAATTGAATGTAACATCTGGCTATAATAACAGTCATTATGGGCTTTAGCTCTGAAAAACATTTGAAAGCTGTGAGGGATTATGGGATCCGTGTTAAGAACTTCAGAGATGTTTATTCTGGTTAATATGAGAAGCAGACAGACACCACTTGATAGGTGTCGACAGGTGTTTTCGGCAAGAATGTGTATCCTGAGAACCTGAGACGAATCTTAAATCCTGAGTTCCAACGGGAAATGCCAACGGGATGTGAGGATTGTAAAAGTAGAGTGAAGCAGACACTGTTTGTCTCCTGAAGGATGAAAATATCTCTTGGGTGCTTTGATGATTGCGATCATTAACTCTCAATGCTTTGAAGCGATCACTTCATCTGAAACTGTTCTCACGGTGTCATCGAGTAGAGAGAGGAAAGTTATTTCCTTAATCAGAAGGTTTTGTCCAGGTTTTATTGGACAGAAGAACATACAGTGCGTCCTTTAGATGCAAGCCTATTTATTGCCAGTACACTGTGTTTTATTCTACTTTATTTATACCTTACACAATGTTCCGATAAGGGTCATTGTGTGCCTCCAGGGGCGCCGTAAGGGGCTGAAAAGTTAGGACGATTCTAAGGGCCCGTGACTGACAGGGACCCGAACTATTTTAGGACGTTAAGAAAAAAATGTTTAACCCTCCTATTATCTTCGTTTCCCCCCCTTACTTTGGTGTTCACGGTCAAATTTGACCGGTCCTGTTTTAACTGCTATTACATCATCACCAAATTTCATTGAACACCCTTTCAAACTGTAAATATTGTATCAGACTACTGGTATACATGAAAAACTGCAGTAAATATACAAAGAATAGACACTGAACATGTATTAATTTGCTTGTGCCAGGTTTGATCCATGTGGGGGGATGGGCACATAAGAGCGGGAAATGTTTCAAATTGTTTGGTGTGTGTGTGTGTGTGTGTGTGTGTGTGTGTTTTATCTGATCCGGAT
>NW_011349671.1:36152-68904 GCF_000735185.1 Notothenia coriiceps
GGTGCGGTTTATAGTCCGAAAATTACGGTAGATATGTTTTTAGTCTGGATTTGAAAATAGGAAGTGTTTCAGCGGACGTGCAAGATTCGGGCAGTTTGTTCCAGATTAGGCCTTTAATGGAAATAATATCTGGCAGCATATTGAAACTAAAATATTTTCCTGATTCCAGCTGTGACCTAAATGTACACTGCACATCAACAAAATACTACACTACACATGNAAGGTACAGAATACGTGAATAAAAGGCATACTGCAGTGTGAGTATGAGCAGCTCAATTAAAAGCAGCGGCAAATAGATATGTTTTTAGTCTGGATTTGAAAATAGGAAGTGTTTCAGCGGACGTGCAAGATTCGGGCAGTTTGTTCCAGATTAGGCCTTTAATGGAAATAATATCTGGCAGCATATTGAAACTAAAATATTTTCTGATTCCAGCTGTGACCTAAATGTACACTGCACATCAACAAAACACTACACTACACATGTCAAATAATACAGCTACTTTTACTTATTTTGTCAGTTTTCACTTTAAGATGAGAATGAAATCTGAAATTTGCCATTTGGACCGATCCAAATTGAGTAAATCCGAAAAACTACTTTCCATCAAAAGTAAGGGCATATAAGAGACGCAAAATGTCTTAATGTAATACTCAGTCCAGAATTTTAAATAGAGAAATTGTTGTCACATACAGTACAGTACGATACTGACCAGGGAGCCTTTATGATGTCTGAAGTCAATGCATGTATGCAATATACAGCATGGCTGTAAACACATACTGTGTACACAGAGGTGGAAATACTTTCATTGGGAACCACAAAAATCTGATAAAAATCTATTTGGGAAGGTTACTGTGAGGTCCACATTTAAAAATAGACACAGAGGTTCTTTACAAATGCTCCTATTGAAAGTACAGTCTGCCACACAGACACATAGCAAGTGTGCATACATTGTTTTGTAATGTTTTGTAACACTGTATTTAATGATATTTCCATTTAACAAGTTGATTTGGCAATTTAGAGCACATCTTTTAAAATCTCAACAGTGAAGAACCAGAAGTTTTTGTCACATACAATATTGACCACGGAGCCTTTATGCTGAAGTTACATTTTAAAGAAAGTTATTAGTAGATATGAACCAGCTTCAGCCTCTGAACCTGAAACACAAAGGGGAGCAAACACAACCTGGATCCTACCAAACCCACAAGGCCAGGAAAAACCCAAACTATGTTAAGCCAGTGGAATTCTTTTGTAGATGCTACTCTTTCAATTTCACCACCCAACAAGCACTACATCGTTTGTACAAAGGGCAGGGCGGAGAAGTCTCAGACCCCTTCTCAGACAGTCAAGTTTAATCCAATGAGGTATGGCGGGTAGCTGGCAAGTTGGTAACTAAGCTTAGTATTGTATTGTTGTTTTGGGATGTTATTTCATATCCCATCTGGGGACAACTTCTGCCAAAACTTTAGACATCAATGGATGAAATATAATAATACAATTATATTCAAAGTGAATCCAGTCAAGAAATCCATTTCAGTCAGACAAGTCAAGTTTAAAATGTTTATTAAAACAGCATATCGTTTGGTGTTTAGGCTCTGGCGTCACCACTCGGTGTGATGATTTTGTATTTTTGTATTTTACTATATATGTTGCATTGTTGGAGGAGCTCAGGTCAGAATAATTTAATTGCCATTTCTACACTGTAGCTTTGTGCATATGACAATGAAACCTTTGAATTTTGAATCTTTGAATGACTCTAAATAACTCTCCCAGAGCCTACAGGTGGATGCTGGGGGGTTGTGGGGCAGAAAAGCAGTATCTTCGCAGAGATAGCAAATCTTGCAGCTTGAATAGAGCGCCAGACTACGGAGAATGTGTTTGGTTGGTTGTATGAGGGAATAAGGCATGTCACGAGTATATGAGTCATTATGGCCCAAGTTGAACTGGGCCAGGCTTGCTCCATAAATAACAACATTGAAGAAAAAAAGGGAAAACACTTTAAATCTTACTATAACATATACCATATAACAACACTATGTTGTGTTCTTACAGTTGAAATGTGATATTAAAAGGTGTTATAATTGTGCCGTGTCACACTTTAAATAACAATGCAGCTAAAATATTGAGTCATGGGAAACCTTTTATTTGTTAAAGCTGCTTGTCATATCTTGTTAGTTTCCTATTAGATAACCAAAAGACAGAAAAACATAGATCCATTTCAAAAGGAAAAATAGATTTAGAGATGGGATTACAACAGCAGATGGACTGTTTGTGAAATACGGTAACAAAGGTGATTTAATTGTGAATAAGGCCAACAGCTGGAGATGGTCACAATATTTTCTTTCCAGTTTTATTATCTATCTATGCAAGCACAGCCATAATGTTCCAATGAGCCCAATAATTGGCGTAAAACTTATTCTGGAACGCGTGTACAGCAATGTTATTGGTCTGGTTAGGCAGGTTGTTATGGTATAATGGACTCTACTGAGAAATAATGAACAAATTCTCTCTGCTGTCCCATTTTTAGCAAGGCACGCAAAATAAATATTAGACGCTGCTACATGTGGATTTTAAATGTCTCCTATTATGCTATTTTTAGGCATATATTAATGGTCTCAGATATATACAAAAACATGTCTTTGTTGTGTTTTGCTCAAAATACCAAAAAGATCATGCATTTTAGATATCCCTCACCCCTTTGTTTCAGCCCTGCTAGAGAACTGCAGGTTTGGGGTCCTTAGCTTGAAAAAAAAAAAGAGGAGGGGGAGTTTATGCCTGCTCAGAATTATACGAGATACAGCTAAATGCTGCCGTGATTAAACGCCATATCATGTTCCAAACCACATCAAGGATTATTTCTGAAACAGTATGGAGCTCAAATGCTTTTTCTCTTGCCGGTTATACCACAAGGTGAGTTCCTTTTTTTATTTCCTGCTTTTTTACACATAGGCTACTCTCTCGAGTACAGGTTAGCTCTGAGTGTTAGCGATGCTTGCTAATGTAAACAAAGACTATATTACGTCCAAAACAGTCTGGCATTGTTTCTGATAGCAACTTTCTGATATGGCCGTGGGTCCACATTTCCGATATCACGTCATATCGGACGCAAACTGGATCAGCTCCGTTGTAGCCCCGTTTTTAGAGATTTGGTTTGTGAGTTCCCTGACACACTGGGGACACATATTTATGTATAAAAGACATACAAAAGTGCAAGTCCCCTTCAATATGCAAATGAGTAATAAACCGTGTCTCCTGCCTCTCCTCATCATGGGCCATGTAAGATCACTGGCTAATTGAATGGACGAGCTAACTGGGAGTCGGATAGACGAGTTAACTGCATTAGCTAGGTTTCAGACGTACAGGCTAACGGCATTAGCTCTGCATTAGCTACGTTTCAGACGGACGAGCTAACGGCACTAGCTAGGAGTCAGACGTACAAGCTAACGGCATTAGCTAGGAGTCAGACGTACAAGCTAACGGCGCTAGCTAGGAGTCAAACAGAATATCTGGAGTATTGCTTAATGTGCTTTACGGAAACATGGATGCACCAGGATATAACTGATTCAGTGTAAGGAGCAGGACAGGTTGATACATAAGATGCAGAAAGCACAACAGTATTTGTTTTCCAGGAATCCTCACAAAATGTCCCATCTAATTTGATAATGAAGACCTCCTTGGGTGATAATTGATCTTACTCTATCTGTCTTTGATCAGTTGTTTTTAAGTTGGTCTCGAATTGTCTGCCTTTTACATCTCATTTCATTTTAGCCCTGCTCCTCAGGGCCTCCAGCTTAATGCTGCAAAAAGGTCAAAACCACAAACTTTCATTGAATTTGTTTAGCCAATAAAAGTCAAACTGGACCACCACAAACTGGTTCTTAATTGGCAGCTCTGTGTAGCGCTAATGTGATTGAGGCAAAGGAGAGCCATTTTTGAAGTCGCCTCTTTAGACTGAGAACTTGTTCTATACTCATAATCCAATTGCTGGAGAATAATCCATGTGACTGAGAAGTCAAATCCCTCTGTGGTTGGCATGAAGAGAATCCTGAAACAAGGGGATGAGTTAAGGTAAAAGTTAGGTATTAGATCATCCGTGGCAAGTGTTAGAGGGGAGTATATTCTGTGATAGAGATGTATCATGTGCTATGAAAGTTCTCATGAAACCCAGTTGTTGCAGCAGGGTGTCAGATTTCAGAGTTGTCTGTCGACTATCTGATTTTCCCATGAGATTTGTCTACATACAGAACTGTAATGTGAGCGGTCTTCTTTGTTTGCACATCTGTGATGATTAGTCCTTGGAATAACATATCAGAGATTTACTGACTGAAAGTAGTTCAAGGTTACGCTAGGTTTTGAGTCCAAAGGCGACTGGATTTAACATGTCAGACATCAGTGCCTCTCTTTGGGAGGGACATTTGACATGGTTCTTCTTGTAAAAATAAAGAAAACTTAAGTGAGTAATGTGTTTCCGGTGTGATGTCAAACTCTGGCAGCAACAATATTTTAATGCTTGAGGCTTAACACAATATTTGGTGGTAGCTTGTGGCTATTTGGATGAATAGTATAGCCCAGTAGGATTTTTTCCATTTCTTATTGCCGACCTAAATAATTAAACTTAGTCGATTCTGATGCTGTTTTTTTTCTATTGTCGTTTCACATATTTTCCACTGTAAAAATGTGGGATTTATCAATAGGTAACATTCAACTCTTTTTATAAACATTGATCCCAGAAGGCTTTGCTGTGTGTTACCACATGGCTAACTTGGACAGTAATCACAAGGCATTTTCTACAGGCAGGACACTCCTCTCCTCCCATGGGCATGTTGTATTTCCTGTTTATATTTTGGGCGACCCCTTTAACTGTGAATACCACAAAGAACACACTATTCCGAATAATCTTGACAAGAATCAAAAGTCTGTTAAGACTTTGTGACCCTTTCCTCTCCATTAGTTTTTTCATTTTTTCCTTATTGGTCCATAGTAGCAAAGGTTTCTTTCAAAGAAATAGTGCCTGTTTCCTGTCTCCCAAGTAAAAACAGACATGAATCTAATAAACGTCACATTTTGATTCCCCCATAAGATATGGTTACATAACCACAGCTTCTCAGAACTTCTGGTAAACATTTCTGACCTCAGGTCATGAATTTAACCTGCCCTACTCAAATGAGTTATTTTCCTGGAAACAAAAACTCATACAGTTGTCTCATACAAAAACTCTTCTATCTACTCAGTACCATATGATTTTATAGTGGCATGCTGTGTGTGTATGAGTTGTCTCATACAAGAAGTCTTCTTAGCCAAACTGTGTATATTCATATTAAAGGCTTAGTAAGTTTCAATCTACCAAATGCAAGTTTGAATGTAACACACATTCCTCCATGCACGTGTATTCGTACTTGTACAAGAACATAGGCGCACATGTGTAAATACTTCTATCACAAACCACAAAGATCTGATACAAATCCTTTAGGGAGGGTTACTTGGAGGTCCATGTTTAAAAAAAAGAAAGAAAGTGTTGCTATAAATGCTTTCCGTTAAATGTACATGTTGTCAGTTTACACATACACATACAGCAATGATGTGTGTTTTTTATTACACTGACATTTCCTTTTGTATTAGGTTGATTTGGCAACTTACACTACAGTATGTCTTTCTCAATCCTCACAGTGAAACTATGAGGTTTTATGTGCAGTCTGCATAATGGATATCCCAGTCTGAACAAAATCTTTGCTATTGACGTTAAACACATTGTTATTCATTCAATCATCTAAAAAGGAGAATAGCAAAATTGATTTATGCTAACTTTAAGTATTACTTCAATGTTTATCTCTGAAACATCCGTATGGACAGGAAGAGTTCTGCATTTCCAAGGCCCTGACATAGAAATAAGCATAAATCAAATCAGAAAGAGAGCCGATGGGACTTGTAAATCATAAGTGCAGAGAGGAAGCATATTAGAAATAAATTCACCAAGGATGTACACATGCATATACATTTAAGCAGTGTGTATGTGTATGTATGTGCAAACAGTATGTCCCTCGTAATCTAGAGTTTGTTAAGTATGGGTCACATTTGGTTGGTTTTATTAAAGGCTTTTACACCAGGAATAATCAGTGGCAGTTCTGGTCCATTTACCACACAGGAGTCAAACTGTGCCCAGTTAAATTAACCCTGAAACTAAGTGATGATGGTCATTATGGCAGAGGTTAGGGATGAAAAAAAGGTAAGAAAGCCAAGTGAGACTCATGAACACCTCTACGAGTAAGGGATGTTTACATAGGCTTGCATATCACTCACAAATGAATAACTGGAGGACTGAAGCTGCTGATCTTTAACTTTGTCAATATGCAGGTTTCACTATGCAGCCTGGAGCAGCACATTTCAACTGACATTTCAACTCAATCATGGCAGGAAGTTTCCCCATTAATTAAGCCTTTAAGCATCTACAGTAAGAATGAAAGAAACCAGAACTGTGGGACTTAGGGTCAGGAAGATAAACAACATGCGTTTTACTAACTCTTCATGGAAGTAGGGTTAGGGTTAGCTTATTGCCATATACATATTAAGTAATAATATAAAAGATCCAACATGTGGAGTTTTCACAATGCAGAATGTAATAATATAAAAGATCCAACATGTGGAGTTTTCACAATGCAGAATGTAATAATATAAAAGATCCAACGTGTGGAGTTTTCACAATGCTGAATGTTTTCTATGACCGAGCCATCGTTTATCATCTATTTTACTCTAAATGGAACCAGCATTTACAAAATGAACAAAATGCTGTGTTAAAAAATACTTAAAAGCAGCGATTGAGACCTTAAATTCATTAGGAAAATGCTTACTAGGCGGTGAGGACATGAGAAGGGCCGTGTATTTTCCAGAGACTTCAATTCAACCAGACTTATTTTAGTAACCATGGAGATTTGTCCAATAGAAAGAATGCATGTTATGGAGGCGTTTGTTTTTACGACGACTTGTTGCCCTTCAGGGCCCCAAAACTGTTTAACGGATCTCTATGGAAGCACACTTTGGGGTGCTCTTTTATCATGGTGAGTTGGACTACTTTTAATAGGGCGGTGAACTGTTACATAAGAGTGAGTTGTATTTTATGAACTAGAACAAAGCATTACAGATTCTTCATTTATGGAAAATGGGCGGAGGTGGAAAGAGAGGGAAGTGAATGACAGAGATAAGAAGATGATTGATTCAACTGCTGTTCAAAGTCACTTTATGCTTGGGGCTTACATTTCCGTTACACGTATCCATCCTCATGGGATAATGTCCAACAAGTACACTTATTTTGATGGAAAAAAACACAATACAGACTGAGATTTGTATTAAAAGTTTTCAAAATTAAGAAAATCTCAACCCTGCTGCAGAAATAACAGGAAATAATCTGCTCGAAATTCATCCAAATCGCTGGTTTTACAAAAGGTTTTTGCAGAACTATTTTTGGTTAACTGTACAGCGTATCAGTTGTGCTGAATATCGTTCTGTATTGAATCACGTGAAATGTCTTTTAATTTGTCACTGATTCATTATTGATTGACCAATAATGGTCAGCTCCAACATTTATCAATAAATCCAGGCAGCACTTTAGACAAACAAGGGAGAGGTCAAAGCTGGTTAGCTGCTATAATTTCAAAAGAACCAATGGGAAACCTACCCACTAATGAAGAAGCGTTATGTTTACAACCAAGTAGTGTTGCCAAGGGTTTTGTTTACCATTACACAATAGATTAGAGCGCTTAGATGACAAGCAATGGCTATCTACAAAGATGAAGCAGAGCAAAACAACACCAACATGTTGTGAGTGAATGTTTGATTCCACCTAATGCTGAATTAATGTCTGTAGCTTTTCTGATGCCTGCTCCTTGGTTTCCTCTCAGATTTCTTTATCTCTCCTCCACACTTTTATTTTCTCTGCTTTTACTTTCCTCCTCTTTCTGTTTATACTTTTACCCTCTCATGTGTAATCCAGTTTGAGCGGGTTCTTGTCTGCAATCTGTCACAGATGGAGTACGGTCCTGATGTTATCATGTCCATCAGCAGTCGATTTCCTGAGAGGAAGGCTTGTGTGTGTGTGTGTGTGTGTGTGTGTGTGTGTGTGTGTGTGTGTGTGTGTGTGTGTGTGTGTGTGTGTGTGTGTGTGTGTGTGTGTGTGTGTTGTTTCTTATTTGTGTGATAAAACATAAGAAATATTGTTGTGCACTGAATGCCACTACCTTAATAGAGTATGTCATTGATCATGGAAACACTGTATGCCGTAGAAAGAACGGAATACATGTAGAATAATAAACTCCCTTTTAGACAGCAAAGTAAACAAATAAAACACAATGTGATAAGCCTTCTTTTTATTTGACTTGACTTTGGGAGCACAGTTTAAGTGATAAAGCATGCGGTATATTCAACATGACAGTAAGTCCTCCTGCCCTACCACCATATCTCTGTGATAACACACCATGTGTGCATCAAGTGTGTTTGAGAAGAGACATGGGGTTAAGTTATCCGAGCAAGTTCTTATTATTATGACAGAAATGCGAACTCATGGGATAGTTGTTGGTACCAGGCTGTTAACACTGACCTACATGGTAACACTGATGCAGAAACACTGAGCAGCTCACGGTGCATATGGATCACAAACGAGTCGCGTTATGTTTGAGATTCAGGGCCCGGGCTATCTTATTGTCAGTTGAAGATTTACAGTATATGTTGAGGATGAGGAAGAGTAATGTATGATGTCTTTGTCGTAGTGAACACTTTGTATTATTTCCTGTTGCTGTGGTCAGTCTGCCAGGTTGAACCAGTCCTCAGGTTCGTGATCTGGGTGTCAGTGAAGTGGTTGTAGCAGCCTTCCTTTTTTCTATCTCTATCATTAGACATTGTGTGTTTGGTTGCAATCTCAGTATCTCCGCAAGGAATATGTGTGGAGGGGATCATGTGTTTTCTCATCATATTATGAGAAGTTTCATTCAAATAGTACTGACTGTGTTTTACCGTCATTGATGGCTCACTCACTGAACTCTCCAGATGTTTCAGCCAGAGATAAAAAAACAGTTTCAGTTCAGTTTGGTATATTACTGAACTGTTTCCAGATCCGTGTGATTGTGTCTCAATGTATGCATCAGTGTTTAAAGCTCCAGCAGGCCCTGTCCATGGTGCTGAGGGTCTGTGTTTTGGATGACACGTTGAATATTTATACATCTTGAACCAAACCTGGAATCTGCCAAAGCCACCGACTTCGTTTTACACACCTCTCTAATCTTTCAGTAAACCTGTACATCAACCTGTGCGGCAGGAACCAGATGCAGACCCTCAGACTGAAACCACTAAAGTTGCTCTCTGTCTAACCACATAGACTGATAAAGCTGCTTGGGAGACAATATAATGCGATGGCCAACCTTTCAGTCATCATTGCTGCCAGGCTGCATGGCGTTCATTGTCTGCAGATGCAGATCTTCAGTGCTAGAGAGAAAGTAGAAAGGCCCCTGGGGCCATGTCAAGCTAATGATGGCAGCCAGAGGAAATTGGATCGACTTACGTCCCTTCAGGCACAGTTTTAGAAAATCCTAATCAATGTAGAAAGACAAGGAGTGCTAAGCTTTCCCAACCAATTAGATTTGGCCATGCAGCTAATTACAATTCATTGAAAACACATAGAAATCCCCTCTTTCAGACAACAGTCTTTAAAGTCGTTCTTTATCTCAAGAAATGTCAGGAACTAGACGGGGTGACGGTGGGAAAAGTTGGTTATAATAATATCAGGGAAACACACACAAATGGGATTATTTCTACATCAGAGTTTTATACAATCTTTGACAATGACTGGCTGATTATCTCGTTAGATAAAGAGTGTGTATCAATTTAAGAGTAATAATAGTTCACAGACATATTTTTGTCAAACAGAGACTGACCATGTATTTCAGCAGTCCAAGTCTCATTTTAAAAAGAGTAATACAAAAAAATCGTTGATACAATATAATACTTTAATACTAATTCACTCACTTACAATTTACTAACTGTTCATCTTGAAGACCTGAGTTAATCTGGCAATTTAAAGGTAGGGTAGGTCAGAATGGAGAAACCAGCTCGAGTGCGCTAGAATTTGAAAGTACGCAGCCGAAAAAAATCTGCCCCTTCCTTCAGACTTCCTTACAGAGCCCCTCCTCCAACACACACGAACGCGCACATAACCAATGAGGGCACGAGGTAAGTTTGTGCACAGATGGAAGGCTGACAGGCAGGTAGGCCATCCAGTTATTTTTGCCGGGCCAGCTCAGATGATTGGTCGTCCTTTTTACAGCGCCACAGCTTCCACAGTTGTATTTATTGTCAAAGCATTTAATATATTCATTGCTATCGGGATGTGAAGAGCATTCCATGGAATATAACAAAAAGTGTTTCTGAAGTGAATTACCTATACCCCACCTTTTAACGTATATCTTCCAGCTAAGTTTTTCATTTGTTTTGCTTATCCTGAGATTCATATGGTGCATTTAAGACAAAGTGTCCTCGTTCTGACATGGGAGATTGGTGACACTATTAATAAATGTTTTTCTACATTTTGGGAGCTATATTTATTAGATGTTTAAAGTCTGACACCTAGAGGGAGATCACATATATCAGTTCATCTAGACTAGAGGCTGAAAACATTTATTGCCGTTGCAGAATGTTGGAGGTATAGTAATGCCGCCATCTAGTGGGTGACATTCATAATCGCAAGTCAGAGAAGTACATATTGCAAATGTGAAAACACAATCTTTAGTCATTCAGGTGAAAGACTCATCTTGTGGTATTACATATTTTCTAGTGCCTTATATTGACATATTAGCGCCAGCATTAGCCAAAAAAAGTGTTTGTGTCCTATTTGTACCTCACACTCAAAGGCGGAACAAACTAAACAAAAGATCTTTAAAATGTAAATCTGTTGGTGAACAAGTAGCCCACATATAAACCTGTCATCTTTAGCCTCAGCCATATTTTTGTTGAACTTAGGAAATGTACGGGGTCTTTTCTGCAACCAATCTTTTTTGAGGGTTTGTGAAAGGCATTGCCTCACCTCAAATGACCTTTAAACACAGCAGATAAGAGTTGATGCAGGAACAGTCTAGGACAAAAGCAAGCAGCTTCCATAGTCGTGTGTTCTCACCTCAGTACCTTCCCAAGACCTCTCTTTCTTTGCTGTCAACACGCTGACCTTGGTGGGCCTCATGTTTTCCTGGGACCTGCCCCTCCTGCCTGCATGCTTTCCACAAGACTGAGTAATCGTGGTGGAAGAAAAGCATGTGTCAGGTCCTGCCTGCCTGCTGCTCACTGACCCTCACTTGTACACAGCACTGCATGAGTCAGTTCATCTGGAAAATAACCTTATAAGGCTGATGGCATGTCATCTGTATTACTTTGCCAAGGCAGCAAGTCAGTCAGGAATAAGAGTGTCTGGAGGGAGGAAAGAAAGGCAATTTGTTTTATTATGGGACAGAGCTGTAAAGTACAAAGGTACCAATTCTTGAAGAACACAATGCACTGTGAGATAATGATTATGTGTTACGGCATGAAATGTTTCCCCTTAAAACCAAGATGTATCATGTAAACACATTCCTACATAACAATGTCTCAAATGGCAATGTCTGCATTCCATAAAACAATTATCTCGTATTAGATTTTTGTAGTCGACACCATAGATTACCCATGTCAGAAAGATCAGATGTCTCTTGTTTAGCCTTGTTTGCCTGGTACATATTTTTTGTCGAATGGAGGGTTTCTAAATTAAGGTGAACACAAACACTCAAGAAACACCAACAGTTTACAAAGTCTCTGCATTTCAAACAGAGCAGTAGCTAGATGTAAATCTGTCTAAACAGGACCTTTAATTACAGCCTTACTTGAGAGTCTTTGATCTGTGTCTTTTATGGTTTAAGTAGCTACTATTCGTGGAAAGAGGAGGGCAAACTCTACCTCCTCTGTGAGTGATGTCACCGTAATTCACTGCAGATATTTTCCTCACAACTTCAACAGCTGGAAGTTGATGATACATTATATACAATATGTGTTTATTGACATACGATGAATGATTACACAACTATTGGGATAAAGCCATGTTTTGAATTCTGATTGACTTTGGGCTCAAAGGTTAAAATGACATGCAACTGTTGGAACAGGGGGTGGGATTATTTCTTTTATTTTTCCACTGTTAGTTTGATTATTTTCCAAACTGCCACGTTGCTGCCTGTGTGTTTTGGGAATGGCCCGCTTCCACAGAGGGCTGTCTGTCTGAACCTTGAACACACAAGGTTCCCTCTGTTAGCTGTCATTAGGACACACGCAGCAGAAAGGGGTCACCCTACCCTCTCACCCTCTCTCTTTCTATGACTCAGGGATGACAACTTCAAACTTTTCAATCAGAGTTGTGCCTCAAAGAGTTACTCCTTCCCTTTAGGGATGGGGAGGCGGGGCTAGTGTCTCTCCAAATGCATCCCTGAGACCTCCATACTCTCTCTGTTCACACCAAAAGCTCAGGAGGGGCTGTCCTGTGGGCGGGGTGTATGATAATAGCCTCTAGAGGAAGTGAGCGCAGTGTAGTGGAATGTAGTTGCCATTAGTGGGAGTTGAACTGAGGCTAACAGCTAGCCTGCTATGTTGAGCTGCTGATCTGGAGACGCAGAGGACAGTGATGAAAACATGCCTCACTTCACTGTGGTACCGGTGAAGGATCATGCTCAGGACAGATATGACAGCCTAGAGGGGATCAACTGGGTGGATTACAGGCACACTGGGCAGGATCATCAGGACACTGTCAGCTCTGATGGTGAGTACATCACTTTTACTCAGTTTTTACCTCTAAGCTTTGACACAACATGACTACTTTTGTTGTTAAAAGTTGATAAAAAATGCCCTGTAAGTAATACTTGATTTTGAGTTTTGCCCAAGCATGGGATAGCCCTGCTTTGTCCACTCTGAACAGCTGATTGTATGGTTACCATGGCAATTCTCCAGAGCCAGAAATCAGTTCTTCCTACATCAGTTTTTGACAGCTCACTTTGAGTAAAGTAAAAACACTACCTATGTCATGTTGGGAGTACTTTTTCCAACATGTAAACATCTTTTTAAATGAAATGCCAGGACATACAGTATGAGTAAGAAAGCCACAACAATGAAAGGGGTGAGAACCGTGGGGGGGGGGACACCACAGGGCTGGGACTGTTTGAGGAGGGCCCCCGGTATCGCCACAACAAGAAAAGGCCTCAAGTGCTTCTTTGCACAAAAGATGGAGCTCGCTTTGTGCCAGGGGAGGGTTTCCTTTCACTAAGATTGGCTGCTCAACAACGTAGGAGCAGATTTCTCCCTCCTCGCTTGTCCTTCTTTGCAGCTTGTCTCTCACTGTCACTCACTTGTTTCTTCAGTGTATAGAGAGAGGAGGGGGTGTAATCCCAGACAGAAGAGAAAGGGAGGACAGAGGGAAGACAAGGAAACAAGGAGTGAAGGCTTTGTAGCCGCTGGGTAGGATTAACAGAGAGCAGCACTGATTTGTGTGGGCTGGGAGTGAATCAACGACGGGAACAACGTTTTTTAATAAAAGACACACATGGGTGCGGCCGTCCAATGAAGCACCCACGCTTTGCTGAGTGCCCAGAAGGCCATGCTGGGATGAAACCCACACACTGACTGGTCACTCACTTATACTACCTTAACACGTCATGCTGACTGTGAGCTCCCTACAACAGAATAACACAGGAAGTGACCAGGATTCAAGGCTTACGACTCATACAAGTAGTTGTTACTGTGTGAATGAGTTTGAGAGACATTATGTGTACAGGGATGGGATCTGTGTCTGTGTGGGTAATAATGATTGCACGTGGAAGCGTTTGTAAGAAAACTAGCCATGCAGATGAGGAGATCTAAGTTACGTGAGCCACCCGGATCAGATACACTGGTGTTTGAAGCGTATCAAGAAGGAGTCGAATCACATGTTGAACTAGCTGTCTGTGTGTTTATTGCTGGAATGCATGGAAGTTACCCTTCAGAGGCAAATCTCAAACAGCAGGAACTCAAGATAGTAGCCTGGTGTTAAAAACTGTGATTTAAGTCTTAAAAAGTAGTGGAATGAATGTTGTGTAAGCAGGACTCTGTAGAAGGAAAAGCAGATGTCCTGAAATAACCCCCTGTTTTATGGTTGCGTTTCGCACTTACTTGTTGCTGCCTCCCTCGTCTTCCTGCTGTCATAATTCTCTTTAAACCAACCGAGGAGAGCTTCCTGAGAACAACATCAACAACTATTAAACGTAGTGGGTAGCTAAGAGGATGAGTATATGTTGGACAGTTTGAGCAACAGGAGGAGGAGAAGAACAGGGAAGTGAGACTGTGAGGAATGATGAGATGGAGCAAATGTTACACAGTTTGTTAGCATTAAGTTCAAAACACACAAATAAACAGAAACAGCTACTCAAGTCATTTATTTTTTATTTTTATAAGATTGTTATACCAGACCTTTTTGTCGGCACAATTTAAAAAAGAAATTGGTTTTAGTTTTGAGTGACAAGTGCAGAAACATTAGTAGAACTTGGTAAGACTTACTTTTAATTGTATTCTTGTAGCAAGTACACATGTTTAGTATTTTTCCAACTTGAGTTCAACATGCAGCATTATGAAATATTCAGGCAGTTAAAAGTTGGGTGGGATTGTTTTTGCTGTGGTATTACCATCTTAAAGAGCCTGCGTGTTCTGGATGATTTCACCATGGGAGTGGTGGGCTTGGGTTTGGGTCTCCAGTGTGACGTCTGCAGCTCGGAGGAAGTGACACAGTGCGAGTCTGTTTCTGCCTGAGAGCTGGGCTCTGTTCAGCAGGACAGGATCAACACTGTGCTCATTGTAGCTGTGGCCTCCTGAGCAGAGCAGCTAGGAAAGTTTGTTGCTGAGACTTCTGAGTTTTTTTAAAGGCTGCATATTGGATTGTTGTTTGTTTGGAACATGACCTTTCCCAAGCCGAAATTGCCTCCAGTCGTTTTACCAAGAGCTGGTTGATATCTTGTTAGCTTCATTTGCTCATCTTGTTAACGAATATAGTCTTTTAAAGTCTATAAAAGTTTCTGTTGTGATGAGTGCTTTTGCTTTTTCGCCTTGGAAAGAATTGAAAGAAATGTGGAAACAAATTTGTGGCAAATTAATGATTTAATAATCTCACAAACATAGTGTTTAAAAAGAGAGAAATTAAAAGTAGGTGAGCAAGAGACACACGTTTCTCTTCTTCAGCACTGCCTGTAAAACTGTACAGTTTCCAGTCTGAGATGATGTGAAATAAAATCCCATGAACTAAATATAGCTAACTTGTTAGAGAAAGTACTGTTAATATAACAAATTACATTGAAATACAATGTATATACCTACATTTAACTTGTATTCCCTCTATGATTATAACAGAGTCATTGTTTTGATAAGTTAATAAGCATTTTCTTTCCTTCATTGTTATTGTAAAAAGAAAGAATGTGCAGCTGTCAAAATACTGTACTGTAACCATGTTGTGCAAGTATGTCTCTGGCTTTTATTGGCCTCAAACAAAACAGGTGCTGAGAAACCTAATAAGTGGCTGAATTGAAGATTGTTGTTTGGATACCCCTTATCTAATGAAAGATATCCCTGTCCTCCTGTCTGGGGAACTACTCGGATAAACTTAAAAAGATAAACGCACTGTGTGGAGCTGATGACAAAGTTGGAACAAATTCAGATAACCACACAGTTTTTGACACAGCCCTTCACAACTATAAGTTTACGCCTTTGAAATACTTGTCAGAGATGTTAAAGAAGATTGTTCTTTAAATAACGGATTTGACACGCATCATTTCCTATGATACACTATCTCACCATCCAACCATCTGCCATCTCTGTTCCATCTGCTCATTCACATCAAAGTGACAACTGCAGAGCAGCAGACAATGTTTTCCAAAGAGTATCTCAAGTCATTCCTAAGGATCTCCTATCAAGCAAAGGCTTTCAGTGTTTTCCTCTACCCTATACAGAGGTCTTCTTCACTGTCTCACTTTAACACCAAACAGATCAGGGCAAAAATAGATACAGTATGAAAGCATAGAGTGTCTGAAGGATTCACACTGTGGCTTTCTGTGGTGCAAGTGATGGACATTATCAGGATCCAGTACATGAGAAATGTTCAGACAATTCGGTTGAACAGATAAGATAAGGAAAATGTTTTTTTCGTGATTGCAGGCAAATTCTAGCTATTCAAATTAAGCAGGCTTGTGTCTATTTCCAAACAGGTTTGTTAGCAGATCTGACAAGGGCAACATTAAAGAAGAAGTTACTTCAAGAAAAGCAGCAACTATCATGATTTTAGTTTTTGTGTTAATAGTTTCTTGTTTTATTTTGAAATGTTTTCCCTCTTTGTGTTTTTTATTGTTTTACTTCCTGTCTTTTAAGTAAACCCCTGGGTGTTTCTCAATGTCTAGGACGCTTCCTTGGTAGGACAAGTCCCTCCGAGTCAGGGGGTGTTTCTCAATGTCGAGGACGCTTCCTTGGTAGGACAAGTCCCTCCGAGTCAGGGGGTGTTTCTCAATGTCGAGGACGCTTCCTTGGTAGGACAAGTCCCTCCGAGTTAGGCGGTGTTTCTCAATGTCAAGTCCCTCCGAGTCAGTTCCTTCAGAAGCGATGCAAGAATCATTCCCGGAAAACGAAGAATGGTGGAACAGGGTGTTTCTCAATGTCGAGGACGCTTCCTTGGTAGCACATGTCTTCCGAGTCACTTGCTTCTGAAGCGAGGCAAGAATCCTTCCTAGCCTCGGAAAATGAAGAATTGTGGAACAGACTAACAGGTGTGCGTCATATGCGATTTACCGCCTTAAATGGAGGGCGATTTCCGCCATCGAGGAAATTGGTCCGTGCGCAAGACGCGGAGGATACACATGTGCAGCCTCGACATTTCTCGCAACGAAGGACGCCGGCCTCGGTAGAATTCCAAGCATCCTTGACATTGGAAAAGTCCTTCGGCGGGACTCGATGACGTAGCATCCTTGAAATAGTGGCTCTGGAGCATCCTTCCTCGACATTGAGAAACACCCACTGATTGTCTGATTTTGTTCACCTCCAGCTGTATCTTGTCTTTCTGATTAGTCTTGTGAGTATAGTCTTGTCATCCCTTGTCAGTTTGTCGTTGTTCCCATAATTGTCCCTGTTGGATTTTTCCAGATCCTACCGGTTGGTAAATGTTTAGTTTTTATCAGCTTCTCTTTGTTATCAGCTTTTTTTTCCAATTTAAACTCACTTTTTGTTGAGAATACTTGATTTCTTATTTTATACTGCTCTTGGGTCGACCTTCCTGCCTAAGCACGACAGCAACAGGAGCTTCTTCATTGCATTCCTAAGAGCCGGCATCTAAATTGTATATTACTTTGTCCTTCTTGAGTTTTATTTTTAGACATAAAAGTAGGAGTAAATGAGATATGACTATGAGAACAGTCTTGGCTGGACGTCCTATAGTAATACATAGTAACTTTGTTTTCATTAGCTACAATGGGACTCAAACCCCAGTCTTAAAAATTGTGTCTGATTTATTTTGAACAAGGATAACACATATATTTACTTAACACCCAAGATATTTCTGAAGGCAGTTTTTTCGTTCACTTTCTATCATTTGTTTACGAGCTAAGTGCTGTCAGTCATCAAATTCACTAATACTTCCAACCTCCTCTTTGGACGTCACAGTCTACAGCTTAATGAAGTACTGAATGTACTGAGGGATTAGGATCTTGTTGTTTACCTCCATGGCAGTGTGCTGTTTATGATATTACCAGGACATCATGTGTAGATAAACAAGGCAGTCGTTGTTCATTAATGCCTCACAGTTTATCATTATAGAAAGTAAATTCTGAGTCTGCTGGAAATATACTGCTGAAAAGTTGTTAAGTGCATGTACATACCACACTTTGGGTGTGTTTGGTGGTTAGTTCTGCACCCATTTGCTTGCCTATTTAGTTAATTTGTGTCTTTTCAAAGGTCTATTGTACGATGCACCTCTTCTCGCCCACCTTTACCCCCCGAGGTACTCAGGCTGAGCTGCCGTCCTGTTCTCATCATTAGTACACATCAGAGATAATATGTTTTGCTGTACGGCTCAGCAGGTTAGCATTCCAGTGTTCAGATGCTGCTCTGCATGAAACACAGTCATTACAGCTAACATCGGCCCATCGCTACAGCAGACATTATTCTGTGTAGTGCCACGGGCTGAGGAGGAGAACAAGTACAATGTTAAATAAAACATGCACAAATGTTCCAACAGGGACATGATTCATAGTTTGCAATATTCATTTGGAATAGATATACCTGCTGAGCATGTGTATTTGTAAAACCTCCAGATTAGTATTTGCACACGTTTTTTTGTCAATCAGTGCATTGTAAGGAGTTTAGGATGAACACAGTATAGAAGGTGCGCATCCCCCTGAATCATTATCAAATTACTACTTTGTTTACGATTAGAGATGTCCCAATCCGATCACGTGATCGGGGATCGGAGCCGATCACGGGATTTTCAAAAGATCGGAATCGGGAGGAAAAAAATCGGGGATCGGGAAAGATATATATATTTTTTAAATACTTTTTTTAAATTTTGTATTCAATGTTACAAAACAAAAATGACCATGTTCAAGTCTTAAAGTGATCCTGAGGCCTTAGTTTTGGTTTCAAATGACACAACATCATGTATGTGTTGCTTCTTTGGGGCTTGTTTTCATAGACCTGGTTGCTTATTTCTCTCAAATCTGGCAACAGAGTGGGCAGGGCGCAGTGTCTAATTGTAGCAGTAAGCTAACGAGTACTGATAAGCTTTATTTTGTTTTGATCCAATGCTGCACAACTGAACTGATCCAATGCTGCTGTGAAAGAAAGAAGCTATATCCATGTTGGATAGAATATCCAATTTAAATAAAAAAATAACCTTAAGGGACAACTTGAATGCTTTTTTTCTCTTAATGCATTGCATAAAGATCGGATCGGGAAAAATCGGTATCGGCAAATTGTCAAAATCAAATGATCGGGATCGGATCGGGAGCAAAAAAAGGTGATCGGGACATCCCTATTTACGATGGTTGAGAACATTTTCATGAACATATCTGCATATATTCTAATAAACAGTACATTATGTATTTGACTTGACCTCTGCTATCATCAATGTAGGAGGATAGCTGTACTCAATTAAATGTTACTATTCGCAATTATGAGAAATACCACATCTAATGTTGTTGTATCCTGCGTCCACAGTGGTGCCCCTATAACATAATATTAGCAGTGTTATTTCTGTAGTGTATACAAATGAAAACACATAATGAATCAAAGGCGCCATGTTTTTGTGAGCTTTTGGACACCTCCTGTTCATGGACTGGCCCCCCCTCCCTTAGGGGAATTCATCCACAAAAAACACACCGGACGAAATAAAAAGGTCAACTCAAAGAATGGTTGAGAAACAAACAGACGTGCAATCACCGCTAAATGCACTTTAACACAGGGGTATCTCCTCTTGAACTTGAGGCATCTCTTGTATCTCACTTTATATGTCGTTGCTGCTATAGTGTACTGCCATGTGGTAAATACTTGTGTGTGCTGCTCTTACTCTTTTTCATATCATGTATTTATTTGTTGCTATGTTTGCAAATGTCATGTTCTTATATGTTGTATGTCAGGGACTACGGATGGAAATTAGCTCAAAGCTATAATCCTGCATATTTACACTTGAAGCATTATTGCTCTAAAGTGTTAATTAATGTGCATTGCCCCTATTCAACTAAACGATTAAATGAAAAAATGAGATGAAATCAGTTGATGTTATCATTCACATCCTGTTGGTAGAGCTCGATGAGTTTCTACATAGCAACACTCCATATATGACATATCAAAGTTGTATTAGTTTAGTTAGGATTGCTGGTTGGTTACAGCTGGTTGTAAAAAGCCAAAAGGGTAGACATTTTTAAAAGGTCAGAGTGGCTCTGTGTTTGGAGGATCATTTTACAGGCCCACACACATAAACAATGAGCTGAATACACTGCACAATAGAGCATACATTTCCTTTCATTAGTTGACCCGCTGCCAAGCAACAGTTGTATTATGTTTGCCCAACCCAGTGGCATAGTCACATGCTATGAAGGCATGCAGCTTATTAAAGCCGAGGGACCAAAGGACATGCACACAGTCTCTTTTTACAGCCTGTCTCTCTTTCACAAACACATGCACGCATTTCTCTCTGCACATACAGTAATCAACGGAGCAGTCTTGCCAACTATCTGCACAAAGTAGAGTTATACGTCCTACTACATTACTGCTCTGCCTCTTAGTGTTAAGTCTTGAGTGTTTATTGAAGAGGAAGTTTAGCAAAGAGGCTTTTTTTTAAAAGCAGAATAAGCTCATGGACAAGGTGGGATATTGTTTTCCATGACCAATCAGCTTTAAAAAAAAGTTGAGAGACATTACTGTGAAGTTTCTTTCTGCCTTGGGGTCAGGTTAGGCTTTGAAGGCTACTTGATAATATCCCACCAGGACAATGCAAAATCAAATCGCTAATTTGTGAAACACTCTTCTAAAGGATTGAAGGAGACACTTTCTGACAGTTGTTCAATCAGGAGAGACGGTTTTGACTTAAGAATACATATTTATTGTCAGGAATACACGAATGGATGTAATGGTGATTTTGGCGATTAGGCCCCGTTGTGCAGGAGTATCGTTCGGGAGCGGAGAACCGATCCGATGAAACCCCCCGGGGTCTAGACACTGGTGGTGGTGAATGGATAGTTGGGTTCGGTCTGAAGGGGAGTGGCTTGACCCTGTATTCAGAGGGACAGGAGGTGAAAAGGGGTGGAGGAGGGTTGCGTCGAGTCACCTGAAATGACAGCTGTCAGAGGGGAGAGCAGATTTAAAAGGCTTAGCGGAGCGCTATGATAGGCTTGTGAGAATAGAGCGAAGTGATTGGTTAAGCTGGGGAGTGACGCCCCCGATCACTTATTGAGAGGAGAGAGAGTAGTAACATAGCATAATAAATGAATGAGTAAAGAAGGTCTTCCTGGCTCCTGGAGCTTCATTTGTTAGACCTATAACAAATCATAAACAATATTGGTTTTGTCTTTGTAGACTTGCCCTGACATGTTGTTTTTTGTTTTCAATGTCATGTACTTTGCACTCTGAAAATACTTTGACAACGAAGAATCTTCCCAGAAAAGTGATCTGGTTTTAAACAGACAACAAATAAAACCTAGACACATAGGCAGCCTGTCAAAACATTTGCTTTTAGCATTAACTATGTTGGCTTTAATATAGGTAGGCCTATAGCTATAATTGAGAGCATGGTAAATCGAATCAAAGGAGGCCTACACTTAAGAGCTGCTTCCAGTCTTATGGCAATAATAAACACTCAAAGTGCTTATAGTGTATGCTTTTTAAAATATTTGCAGTATTACCATTTAACTTAAAATATTTGGGAACTAAACAGTAGCAGATCCTTAAAGGTTGGTTAGGTAATTTTGGAGAAACCAGCTCGAGTGCGCTAGAATGTGAAAATACACAGCCAGAAAAAATCTGCCTCTTCCTTACAGAGCCCCTCCTCCAACTCACACGAACGCGCACATGACCAATGAGGGCACGAGATAAGTTTGTGCACAGATGGAAGGCTGACAGGCAGGTAGGCCATCCAGTTACTTTAGACGGGCCGGCTCAGATGATTGGTCGTGCTTTTTACAGCGCCACGGCTTCCACAGATGACATGTTTTTATGGATTTTTTGTCAAAGCACTTCAGATATTCATTGCTATCGGGATGTAAAGAGCATTCCATGGAATATAACAAAAAGTGTATATCGAGCCGGTTTCTCAAACTTACCTACCCCACCTTTAAGTAAATATTCTTGACTGCATGTATGTAGCATCTACACGGTGTTGTTATAAAAGCAGTGTTTATTTTATTATGTCGGAGTAAATAGAACTCCGCTTAGAATCCCCCCCAAAAAAAGATCTAAACAGAGTTAGAGAAACTAAAAAAGAAAAGTAGAAGTCGTGACCCTCCCTGATTTACTGCTCTGCCTTGGTTCACCCTTGTGTGAATGTGTCAGTCCTCCAGCACAGACATCTTTGATCTTCTGGCAGCCAGGGGGGAGGGGGGGGCACAGGTGACATGTCAGTGCACGTTGCTGTAAAGCCTCTGTTCTGTTTCGGGGCACACAGCATGGCTCTTATGTGCCTTCATAACAGGCAACTTTAATCTTTAATCTTTTTAATTAGACATTTAAGGTGAGGTTATTAACAACAGACCCCCGCTGTCTCCTGTTTTGCAGGTTCTGAAATAGACTGAGCCGGAAGCTGAACTATTTTGGGTTTAATATCAGGATCTAGTAATGATTGAGTAAAATGTCCTGTGGAAACCTTTTAAAACATATATTCTTTGGCTAATTGTAGGGCAAAGAAAACATCCTCAATCTCCTTCACACAGTAGTTCCCCCTCATTGCTGCTTCAAACACTTTGTTGTGTTTTTATCCCGTGCCACTGACAGCAAGATGACACTAGGGGACAGTGTTGGCAATGTTTGATCTCATCTTGTCTCCACCGTAACTCTGATCCTGCTGTGTGGTTGTTAGGGTTTAAAGAGAGTAGTCAGACCATTGGGAGTTTAGCCTTCATGCTCCAGATGATTAACTCATTTCCTTCTGGTATTTGCATCCTTTAGACATCTTGTACACAAACCTTTCTTTCATAGAGAACTGGAACATCAGGTTATTTGTTTCAAAATGACACTGCAACTAATGATTGTTTTCAATATTGATTAATCTGCAGATAATGTCCAATTTGTATCTGTTTGTTTAGCCTAAAATATTGAAAAATGTCCACATCAATTCCTAAAGCCTAAGGTCAAATATCTTTAAATATCTCCTTTTGTCAGTACATCACCCAAATATACTGAATATGATATTAAACTTAGAAAATGTCCTTTAAAATACAGGCTTAAAATATTATTTTCTGTCTATAAAAAACAAATTACTTCAACAACAATACAATGATTATCAAACTAGTTCGCAATTACCTTCTGTCAATGAGCTAATTGATAAGACACATACTTGTTGCAGCTATTCATACAAGGCTTTGTTTTTGCTTTGTGATATTTTCTTGGAATAATGGCATGGGGAAAAAACGTTTGAAGGATGATATATCCAATATATCCAAACTGAACATGAATACATGTAATAGGATTAATTGATTGATTAATTAATTAATAATTAATAATACCTACTACAGATGCTGTAATACTGCACTTTTTGGAGATACCTTCAACCCAACCCAAGGCTCTTGTATCCCTATGAGCCGACCTGTGCTCTGCATGTGTTTGTTAGTCAGGAAGTTACTACAGTACCCTACCTGCCCCCCTCACCATGCACCATGTGTTAGATCAGGCCCCCGATGGAATATCACCCTGGGTGACCGAGTGTCCCGGATAGTAATCGACAATTCCCCAGGCTCGAGCTCAGAGTCCTGCTGCAGTTTGCACACCGCTCATAACTATGCTCACCCACCGAGACAGCAGCAGTGGGACACAGAACACAGGTGAGTGCAGAGCAGCATTCAACCTCAACCACTTACAGCAAAGCTTAGACATCTTCATCACTGTTGAGATTATTGTCAATGTCATGCTCACTTGGTAAATTGGCAGACTTTTTGCTGGAGGATTAATATGGGTTTTAAAGATGCCTCTGTCAAAGTTTACATGCTCTAATAATCACAGCGTAGGTTATTTCTCGGTAATGAGGTGCGTGCCTGTGTGTGTGATAACATCTGCACTCACACTCTGCGTGCAATAATCGCCGCAGGCAGTGTGTTCTCCTCGGCTTGATTCTTTCTTCAAAAGCAGAAGTTAATGAGTAAAATCTAATTATATGGCTGTTTATCTGCGGACACTGCTTAGTGGATCTGTGCTGCTGGCCTTTCTCTGCAGCTCCTCAGCATGGGTTGTGTTTTCTACATGAAGATTATGAAGATGTTGAAGTGATACTAATGTATATTTACAAGCATTGCAATGAAGACACTGTATTTGGTATAGAAACATACATTGCATTTTTCTACTTACGTTTTATTAATTGCTGCACAGGAGATAATGCTGGGCTTAATTAATATCTCGATAATGCCACATCAAATCCTTTTTTTAACTTTTCTTTTATTAACAGTACTTTAGAAGGTTCGTGATCCAAATTGGAAGACATTGATTAAAACCACAACTGTTTTATTCTACAGTATGTGCACCAATAATATTCATCTCTGTTGACCCATTGTATATTTGGACTAAATAAAACTTCAAGCCACCTGGGACAATATTTCACGTTGCACAACATGTGAAAGAATCAAAGTGACTGTGGATTTTACTTGTGACGCTTTAAGCCCAGTGATCGTAACTCCATAGTTTTACATGAATGACATTCATATTTTATGTAAACACAAAGTCTTGTTGTTACAGTAAATACTAATCTTCCCAGTTTAACGCAGATATTTTAGCAGATTTCTATGAACTTTATTTAAAATCATATCTCATTGTGTCATATCAGTGGATCAAAAATGATTTGCTGTTGCAGTTACAGTGCATGATTAACAGGATGCCTCCAATACATCTCAAAGAACAAGTATTTGCAGAGAAATATTGTTTGGTTGATATTCCGCTGTATATTATAGGTTGTTTCCCTTTCTCTAACAGGACATGGGAATCATAAAGAAGACAGACCATTTCTCAACAGTGCTGATGCTACAAGCAAGAATAATGACTTCTATGACAGGAACCTGGCTTTGTTTGAGGTCTGTTACTTTCCCCCATATTTATTTAAGATGTTCCACTTGCACCAAACTCATTAATACAACTTCTCCCTTCTTTTCCTCCTCCAGGAAGAGCTGGACATCCGGCCGAAGGTCTCGTCTCTGCTCAGCCGCCTGGTCAGCTACACCAACATCACCCAGGGGGCGAAGGAGCACGAGGACGAGGAGAGCGCAGGGGCCTCGCGCAGGAAGACCCCCAAGGTCAGGACACAGCCGAGGAACACTAGGCCCCGCTGTTTTTCTATCACTCAGTCTATGGAGGTTTAGAAACATTATCCTCCACCTCTCGCTCTCTCCCTGCCTCGCTATCCAAGTTTTAGATTTGTATTAAGAGTTGTTGATTGATTGCTTATGCCTTTGCACGCTCTGCACTCACACGGTGGCTGTGGGAGACCTGAATGCATGCAAAGAGCTCATGATAACATGATTGAATGACCTTTAAAAAAGTACATCAATCAATACAAGTGATCAATACACTTGTTTCCTGAAATGTCATGGTCAATATTCTCCCCTCTCCCTCTCCATCTCTATCTCTTTACCCCTCCCTCTTTCTCTCTGTCAGACTCCCAACATGGGCACTCTGATGGGAGTCTACCTGCCGTGTCTCCAGAACATCTTCGGTGTCATCCTCTTCCTCCGACTGACGTGGATTGTAGGGATGGCTGGCATCATGCAGTCACTCCTGATCGTGCTCATGTGCTGCTCTTGTGTTAGTGTTCACACACACACACACACACACACACACACACACACACACACACACACACACACACACACAACTGTACAGACCAACACACACACACGCTGGGTTGATTCCCCCAACAAGGTGGGCTAGCCTTTGCTAAACCACTCAATAGGATCCCCATGGTTAAAGAGGAAGCAGCAATGATTTAAGCCAAATCATTCCCCCTTCACCTGTATGTTTTCTTTAGTCAGTGCTTCCATTACCTTTCATACTCAACAAATAGCTTACTGTGGTCTTATTAACCTTAGGCTTCATATGCTAAATCTTTAGAGACATGTTTTCTTGGAGGGAAGCTGTGCTTAATGTCAATTTTAATATTGGATATTTACTGAATACCTACAAGTTGCCAAGCCTTTTCCATATTACTTATATTTTCTTTCCTCTGTAGACAATGCTCACGGCCATATCAATGAGTGCCATTGCTACGAATGGTGTTGTTCCAGGTAATTCAAAATCTCTCTTTGGTACATAGCACTCAGAAATGTTTTGGCTAATTTGAAACCAATGCAGTAGCAGGGGTTTGAGTTGTTAAAAGCTAATGTATTTACAGGACTCTTGCTTCTTTGAGTTTGAAAGCTAAATGTAATTTAACGTCATGTAAAAAGAGAGCTCCCTTAGCATAAATGTATCCAGCAAAATGCCGACGTCCGCACTATAAATGCCATGTTTTAGACAAGTTAGTAGACATGAACTGCTTTGTAAGACATTTCTATCTGGACCTGTATGCTTACTGTATCTCCATACTGCTCGGCATAGATGTAGAAGTTACATTTGAAATTACGTTTGTATCCACTTGGGGGCAGCAGAGATTTTCCGTTGAATCCACTGCATGTAATCTAGTACAGAATTTGTATTTCCAGTAACTCTCTGTGTGTAACACTTTGTTTTGTTGTATAGCTGGAGGGGCATACTTCATGATCTCACGCTCCCTCGGCCCTGAGTTTGGAGGAGCTGTGGGTCTGTGCTTCTACTTGGGCACCACCTTTGCCTCTGCCATGTATATTTTGGGGGCAGTCGAAATCTTCTTGGTTAGTTTGCTTAAATATTAATGTGTGGTTACATTACTCACATTGGTAGACTTCAAAATGATATCCAAACATTATTTTATATGTGTTTTTATTTTATACATGCAGTAACCAGACTGTAATTTATTTTCTCCTCAGAAATATCTGGTCCCCCAGGCGGCCATATTTCACGCCACAGACTCCCTTGGGGGTGACAGTGCCATGCTGAACAACATGCGAGTGTACGGCTCGATCTGCCTCAGTCTGATGGCTGTGGTGGTTTTTGTTGGAGTCAAATATGTCAACAAGCTGGCCTCTCTTTTCCTGGCCTGCGTCATTATCTCAATTGTCTCCATCTATGCTGGGGCATTAAAATCCATGACTCATCCCCCAGAGTTTACGTAAGTCTGCAAGGAAGGGTTTGCTAATATAAACATGTGCCTTAACAGAAAGTGTTGTGAATTACGGGGACCTTAATATGGATGAAGTGTTTTCTATGGAAATTAGTTATATAATTGTTTTAATTTTTATAGAAAATATTATTCAGTTATTAATATTATTTTTTAATACAATTGTCCTTATTATTATTATGGCGTTAATCTCTCACCAATTAAATGTTTCAGTCCAACAGTTTGACTATAACTTAAATACTAAAGTTTGATAACCTTTTGGAGAAATGCTCCACGACCATCGTAATCCCTGTATTTGTGTCCCTGTCCTGGCTGTAGGATCTGCATGCTGGGAAACAGGACTTTGGTGAGAGATCGCTTCGATGTGTGTTCTAAAACGGTGACAAAGGACAACATGACGGTGCCCAGCCAGCTGTGGGAGAGGTTCTGTCTGCCGGGGAACATGAGCAGCGCGCAGTGTGATGACTACTTCCTCCAGAACAATGTGACGGAGATACAGGGCATTCCTGGACTGGGCAGTGGGATTATTAAAGGTACATTTTAGGGATTAAGGTATTAAGGTAACAACTCTCAACGTTGCAAGTATGTAAATCATTATTATAGCCATCCAGATTAAGAAGTAAAATACAGTGTTGGGATGTATTCAAGATGAAGATGCATTCATAACTTTATTGCATAAATGTTAAATGTAAATTTTAAGGATATATAATCATTCAGTGGCAAATTCAAGCTGTTTTTGATGTTGTTATAGTTTGCCTACATCATGAATAACATATGCGTTATAAAATGATACTGTTTTCTAATGTAAGTGTGTCACCAATGTTTTAAATGTCTTCTGTTTTTAGAAAACATGTGGGGCGACTACCAAAGGAAGGGGGAGATCTTGGAGAAAGTGGGGCTCGAGTCAGTGGAGGTCCATGGTGCCCCGGACAACTTTGGCATGTACGTGTCAGCAGACATCGCTACATCGTTCACGCTCCTGGTGGGGATCTTCTTCCCGTCTGCCACAGGTATTACAACTATACAGAAAACCTTCACAAAGGTCTGCCATGACACAAACCTCAGTCTACATACAGGATGAAACTGTAAATTGACTCTTTTCCAAATGTGTTCAACAAATCATTTTGAACTAAAGTGCCAGTTACCTGCTTGAACTTAAATCTATAATGTTTGAATTTGGATGCAACATTAAGCCATTAAATGCTATGTTATTACATTTGTTAACATAAGTAACTAGCACACAGTGAAACAAACAAGCTTAACCACTGATCCAGCCAGCAGGGGGCACAGTTAAACAGCTCTTACATTTCCTCTGTTTTCACTAACTCTATTTTGCCTTACAGGTATCATGGCAGGGTCCAACCGATCTGGAGATCTCCGGGACGCTCAAAAGTCCATCCCTGTGGGAACCATATTAGCCATTACTACTACTTCTCTTGTTTGTATCCTTTTTTTGACGATCACCCACAATGAATCAACAACTGTGTTCTTTCAGAAAAGATGCTAAAGTAGATTTATATGTGTGTCTCCTTGACCTCTTGTTCAGATATCAGTTCTGTGGTTCTGTTTGGTTCTTGTATAGAAGGAGTGGTCCTCAGGGACAAGTAAGTTGTTTGTTTACTGCACTATTGGGACATGCTATAAGTGTAACCATATATGGCACGTATGTTCCCCAGACTTCCTCCCGAGTTTTGGGAAATGTAACAGCTATCAAAACAGCTCAGACTCAGGGACAGTTTTATCCCACAGGCTTTAAGACTATTAAATCCCTGAGCTCTGAATTGAATTATCGTATTTAGTATTTTTACAATCCACATCCATTCATATATTATAGCAATAAACAGTATTTTATTAGACCTATCAGTACTTAGTTTGACAATCTGTTTTATTCTATTCAATTTGTCATGTACATAGTTTACTCATTCCTGCATTTCACGTGCCATATTGTGTAATTTGTACTGATTTATGTCTCTTATCTTTTTTATGTCTTAAGTATTTTGTATGTTGAAATGTTAGGGGGAGTCTGGGTCATAGGATTTTACTGCCAAAAACTACACTGTAGCGTTTGTGTGTATGACAGCAGAGCTTGACTCTTCAATAAGTCATGTCAGTCTTATTCTTGGTGATATTCAGTCAGTCTGTTCTTGCAGGTTTGGGGACGCTGTTCACAAAACCTTGGTGGTGGGTACGCTCTCCTGGCCGTCTCCATGGGTTATTGTGATTGGCTCCTTCTTCTCCACGGTGGGCGCGGGCCTTCAGTCTCTCACCGGGGCGCCACGACTCCTGCAGGCTATCGCCAAGGACAACATCATTCCCTTCCTCCGGGTGAGACGTTGTTGTTGTTGTTGATACTTTGTGCAACCCCGTCACGTCCTCTGGAAAGATAGCTAATGTTGCAGCAAAACCATAATAACTCCCTTGGTCACATCTGTTTTGTATTATTTACTGAACATACCATGATTTGGATATTCACGATAACATGTAAATTACTTACAGTGTGTCGGAAATGTGACTTGAAATTTGAATGGGATGCTTATTTGACTCTGACGCAGTATCAAACATGAAGGGATTTGCATCGCTGTGTTTGAACGTTTGGAATTTCTTGTTTTCAGGTGTTTGGTCACGGAAAGGCCAATGGAGAGCCGACATGGGCCTTACTGCTGACGGGCCTCATCGCTGAACTGGGCATCCTTATTGCCTCACTGGACATGGTGGCTCCTATCCTTTCCATGTAAGCTCACAATGGCAAAAATAGGACATTTTTATACTTATTTTTTGGTGATCACATTTTTATTGAGATTAATAGACAACCAAAAGCACAACATTTGTTCTTTAAAATATTTTTTTAATTAACATACGAAAAAGAAAAATTTGACAACAGCAATTACTTACAAAATATACAAAATGCAGAATACAGAATACGTAAGCTAAAAATAATAACAATAATACAGACAAACAGAAATAAAATAAAAACGAAATCAACCCTCCCTCCCATACATATAAACACACACACACACACACACACACACACACACACACACACACACACACACACACACACACACACACACACACAGGTTTTCTTAGTGTGCAAAAACATCGCCTCAGGCTCTATGTGTCACATCCACAGGGCTCTGTCCTTCCTTGGCATGAGTATGTGTTTGGCTCTGATGTTCATCTCCTCCTGGTACTACGCTATTGTGGCCATGGTCATTGCTGGGATGATCTACAAATACATAGAGTTTCAAGGGTATGTATGTATGATGACTTATTAGCATTTACACTTTTGTTTTGCTGCCCCATTAGAGTACATTCTTGCATGATGGTTGTGTTTCTGTGTATCTGTAGTTGATTAACTTTTGTTCCAATCCTCATGTCTGTTTCTTGTCTCTCTTCCAACAACAGAGCAGAGAAGGAGTGGGGGGACGGTATAAGAGGACTGTCCCTCAGCGCAGCACGATACGCCCTGTTGAGACTGGAGGTTGGACCCCCGCACACCAAGAACTGGAGGTACAGCTAAACCTGCAAGAGGCACTCTCAATATGTACAGAAAACCCCATTGGACTGCATTTCTGAGAAGCCATATTGCAAGTTTTCACGTCTGTGTTCGGTTATGAATAGAGCTTATACACTATACATTTAACAGAATCATGCCACACTCTCTCCCTCTGACCACTGGCAAATAGTTCCCATTGTAATGACTGATCCCAGCTTGTGTGCAGACCATTTATTTTTTTAAATTCTGGATTAGAGAGAAGCTGTGAGTTTTATCAAAATCCTGTCTATTGCATTTGAGAAACGTGTTGCATCCAAAGGGACAAAGCTCATAAAAAGTAGGCCTTCCACATCGGATAACAATGGCTCTACAGAATGATGATAATGCCACACAAAATAAACAACATTTGAGATGTTTACCATCAGCTGTTGTCCATACTGACACGTGCGTGCCGTCTGTCAGTTAGGAATTGACGGTCGTTTTAGGGAAGTTGACGTCTGAGGGAAGATTCCAAGCTCATTGTGACCATGCTAAATGGGAATTGTGTGCTGTATTACATAACCACTGTGATGCTGCACTTCCTCTTTTTGTATGGAACAACTGTAGTGAGGAAATAAGAACATGTGGACACTAAGGCATGTAGCTAGAGTGCTTTGGGTCCAATAGCTTTACATTGTAACATTAAGTTTAACAATTATGTTCTTCCTACTCTTTGCAGACACAGTAATGTTATTTATTTTAAGTTTTCTTTATACATTTGCTGGACATTTTATGTTTTGTTTTTCTCGCTCTCACAATTTCATTTTTTTTCCAGACACGTCCTCAATAAAATCTTATCTAATCTCAATCTTATCCAAACAGAGCAGCCCAGTAAATAGTTTCTGGGTGATTCAGTGGTTTACAAAAATCCAGGTATCTAAAATTTGGCAGAACTCGAGAATTATTTTAGTTGTTAAATAGAAATATACACATTTGCATTTCTTTCTGATGTCATTAGGACCTCATTCAAAGGGAAATGGTGTCTTCTAACTGCCATAGAATGAACAGTTATGTGTTAGCTGGATGTATAAACACATTTTCAAATATATTCACCTTTATCCCACTTTATCGTATACACTGTGTGTTTTGAAAAGCAAATCACAGAAAAGCTGCTTGACAATACAACTTGAAAGTGTCCAATTTGATCAAAATCAAAACTATTTTTGTATTAATGAACACAACGGCAACCTAGGTAAATAATGTGAATTTGTCTCAATAACACAATCTTTTAACAAGGATGCACAAACACATCTGATTTGACACATTTGATCCAGGCCTTTGACTCATATTGATTTTCTCTGACTCTTTCAGACCTCAGCTGCTGGTGCTGCTGAAGCTGGATGAAGACCTCCATGTGAAATACCCTCGTCTGCTCACCTTTGCCTCGCAGCTGAAGGCGGGAAAGGGTCTGACCATTGTGGGCTCGGTGATCCAGGGCAACTTCCTGGAAAGCTATGGGGAAATGCAGGCAGCTGAGCAGGTAAATACTAGAAGGGGTGTGTGCTGCACGTGCTCCACAGTTCTCTATTGTACTGTGTTGCAGCTAATCGTTACAAATGACCACCTTTTGTAAATTGAAAAGCACAATGGAGCGAAAACATGCTTCAATGGGAATTTTCAATTTTTCTGACTTTTCTAGCATTAGTCACTTTAATCTAAGGACACGGCTGGAAACAGCTTGTTGTTGTAACTACAATATGGTGCCAATGATGCATTACTGTTCAAATAAGGGACATTTTTCATAATGTAATGTGTCTTGTAAAGCCGTATACAAGTGAAGCAAATTAATAAGCATTTGCTTCCTCCTACTCCCTTTCGGACACATATGACTTTTTATTATTATTATTAATATGAAGACTTTTTTTTGTTGAATATATAAATATTATCATGAATGTGGATAAATACTGTATTTTAACATTACGGTATTCTGTTTTTCACATTTGTTATTTTTTATTTTTTTTTAATCTGTTCGAAATAAAGATTGAAAAAAGCAAAGTTTGCTTCTGTTAATGGGACAACCACTGTGGAAATAAATCACTCATTCATTTACTTATAGCCAATATAGTTTGTGCTATACAGGGAATACTCAGGTATTTTTTAATATTTGAACTTATGTGCAATGCAGGGACGTGCACAGACATTTTTTGGGGGGGGGTGCTCAAGTGAGAAAAAGGGCACTTCCCATAATTATTTATAAAAAAAAATGTAAAACAAAAAGTTAAATATAGTTGCACAT
>NW_011349671.1:68943-78471 GCF_000735185.1 Notothenia coriiceps
TAATGTTTTTGTTTATTTTTAAAGCATTATGTAACCATTTTTTATGTCAACTGTTTATTTGGTCAATTCTTTATTTGTTATCATGGACATACGTTATTTTTTCACCCAGGCCATTAAGCACATGATGGAGATAGAGCGGGTGAAGGGCTTCTGTCAGATCGTGGTGGCCTCTAAGGTGCGGGACGGTATAATGCACCTGATCCAGTCCTGTGGTCTGGGGGGCATGAAGCACAACACGGTGATGATGGGCTGGCCGTACGGCTGGAGGCAGAGCGAGGACCCCCCGGGCCTGGAAGACTTTCATCAGTAAGAGTCTCACTGCAATACTGCTCACAACATGACACCTAAAACACTTAACAAGCATAACATGCTGTTGAATTAACACAAGCTTCACTCTTATAAACTTTAACTTATAAACAGTTTTGTTTTTGCCAATGCCTCAAATAACTATTTATATTTTAAACTGGACCAAAACATGTATTATGCATTTTACATTTATTCTATTTTTGCTTATTTCAATTTTTACTCTCTTGGCTTTTTAATGACTGTTTCTAAATGTATTTAAATGACATTTGATATGTTTCCTTTACACTGTTTACACTTCTGTTTTTACACTGCTATAAATACTTTGAATGGCCTCGTTGAATACGAAATGCGGATGTTATAATAGATGTTGTGTTAGTTTCCATTTGCTTGCACACAATGTACATTGTAGCTAAAGTAAGTAATGCATGCAGTACAGTTAATATCCATGCCTCCATGTTTCCTCCTCTCCTCAGACACAGTCCGCTGCACCACAGCTGCTCACCTCGCCCTGATGGTGCCCAAAAATGTGTCCTTCTACCCGAGCAACCATGAACGCTTCACAGATGGCAACATTGACGTTTGGTGGATCGTCCATGATGGCGGGATGCTAATGCTGCTGCCTTTCCTGCTCAAACTGCATAAAGTGAGACCTCAGCTATCTTTGAGCTACTTCAGAGTTCTAAAACCTTCAACACGTGCCAGCTCTCCTTGAATAGTCTTTGTTAGTTTTAGTTGTTTTCACTTTTCAAGATATTTCCACTTTTATTTCTGAAACATGTTTCTGTGAGTAATTATAGTCACACTCATTCAATTTTACACATGGTCAAATACCACATGGTTGTATCTGTATTTTAGGTTTGGAGGAAATGCTGCATGCGCATCTTCACTGTGGCCCAGATGGAGGACAACAGCATCCAGATGAAGAAAGATCTGGCCACGTTCCTCTACCAGCTGAGAATAGAGGCAGAAGTGGAGGTGGTGGAGATGGTGAGGGTCTCTCTTACACACCCACTTCTCTGAATCCAAGTAAAGACTCACATATGTCTTTTTATGGGAACAACAAGACCAGCTTGAATTGAACTTGGTGATAAAATTGCAACTGAGTCCAGATGCCCTTTGCTACAAACATGCTGGTGCTTAAAAAGAAAAATCACTGCTTGACATGAACATGGATGTACTTAACTTTCGTGCTCACTCAATCCATGTGCAACAGACACATACAGTATGATTAAGTTGCATTAACCACAATTATGTTTTGCATAATACACTTTAGCATGACAGCGACATCTCAGCATACACCTACGAGCGAACATTAATGATGGAGCAGAGGTCGCAGATGTTGAGACAAATGAGGCTGTCCAGTGCAGAAAGAGAAAGAGAGGTATGTTGTTTTTTTGTGTAATGTTCATTTCTAATATATTTCACAAATTCAAAAAAACGTATCATGCATGATATGCAACTAACTCCTGAGCCTTCATTTTCTGATGTTGCGAATCATTTCGGAAATATCTTGCGCAACCTTGTGATGTACAATTCTATAAATAACAATTCAAGTCAAGTACAGTTCATTGACAACTAGTCCATGTGTCATTCCCATGGCCTGCAGGCCCAGCTGGTGAAGGACAGACACTCTTTGGTGCGAATGGGAAGTCTATACTCAGATGAGGAAGAGGAAGTGGTGGAGGCTCCCCCAGATAAGGTTCAGATGACGTGGACAAGAGAGAAATGTGAGGCTGAGAGGAGGAACAGGAAAAACGCGCCTGAGAACTTCAGAGAACTCATGAGCCTCAAACCGTGAGTCGCTTTAGCATCACGACTGCCTCTCATTATAACAAATGTAGCATTTAATGCCAACCTTTTACCTTGTTTTCACCTTTTTTCTTTGTTAGACCCAGTAAGATCTTGCTTTAAAATAGTCAGAAAAAGTTTGTTATTCGTACAAATCCATTCGGCTCTCCTTCTCTCCCCCTTGCTGCGCTGCAGGGATCAGTCCAACGTGCGGCGAATGCACACGGCTGTGAAGCTGAACGAGGTGATAGTCAACAGGTCCCATGATGCTCGGTTAGTGCTACTCAACATGCCGGGGCCACCTCGAGACACAGAGGGAGATGAGAACTGTATCCTTCGCCAATATGATAAAAGTGTTCATGCTGAATTTCATAGAAGCTTTTTTAAAGGCCTTGACACACCAGGCCAAAATCGGCCGTTTTCGTTAGTCGGACGACGAAGCGTGCCCTGTCGCCCAAACTCAATTTGGTGTGTCCCGCACCGTCGGCCGTGACACGCCTTATTTGGCCTTTCATGGCCGACGCACAAAGAAATCACTCTGATTGGCTGTTCAGCTAGCGAAATCAGTGCATGAGAAGCAAAACGGTTGCTTGAGAATGTCTTCCACAAGCAACACTCCAATGGCTGATAGCTCCAGTACCGTACGAAACATGTTTTCGATGGACGAGAGTGAAAATGGAACGCACACTCTATTTGTTGTTTGTTTATATCACGTAGTCTGTTCTTCTTCTCTGTCTTCCGGTTGTTGCCTGTTTTTAATGACGAATACACACTACCGCCGCCTGCTGGTAAGGAGAGTTATTGCCACTCACGCATGCGCAGTACGTGCTCGGCTGAAGTCTTTGCGGTGTGTTCCAGTGCGACACATGGCCAAGACGCAGGAGAACACGCCGACGCAACAGTCGGCGTCGGCATCGGCATCGGGGAGTTCTCTGGTGACTGCTTGGTGTGTCAGGGCCTTTAGCTTCATAGAAAAAGTGGCTAGGCTGCTGTTTGTCTGGTCTATTCCTTTAACGTGTCCCTCAGATATGGAGTTTCTGGAGGTGTTGACTGAAGGCTTGGAAAGAGTGCTGCTGGTCCGAGGCGGAGGTCGAGAAGTTATCACCATCTACTCATGATCAAGTGTTAGCTGCTACTCATCAGAATACATTCCACCTCTGGACAGGAGGCAGCAGCTGCTTTGCTGCCAAACATTTCTCAGTACAGGCATGAATTTGACTTTCGTTGTGAAGTACCGATTTTTGAGTACAAAGGTTTTATTTAATTTTTGTAGAATATTGGGACACACTTGTTCACGTATCTACCTGTTGCTCACGATCGCCATTCTTTACACATAAATCCTGTATTTCTCAAACGGAAATCAATCATATTTATGTCACAAAGTCATCTTCATATCGATAATAATCCTTATTATCCTAATTAGAACACAAGTTGGAAGAATTGTTTAAATACTTTGCCAGATTTTTTATTCTGAAACAGCTCTTTGATTATCTTGGAAGCATAACTCTATTTATTTATTTATTTTTTCAACATGTCCCCACTGAGGTATTACATATGTTGCTGTGGCTATTGAACGCAGTGCTTGACGTTGGTTGTGCTGTAAGGCAGAGATCTTGAAACACGTTTTTAAAGAGTAATAATTTATGACTTTTTGTCAGAAAGATATTTGTGTTGTTGATATGAGAGATGTTTATGAATGACTTTTGAACTGTTACGTTTTTAGCATTTCAGATCACCAAGAGACCCTTTTTTGTTTAATGTGTGTTTGTTTTGTATTTTCTAAGAAGCCAAGTACGAGCAGTATTACAGGCCAACAGTCTAGAAATCAACTGTTTATTTTTATGTGGGCTAAACAATCAGTACAAGCCGAGTGTTTTATATGTAACAGATCAAGCATGACAATTAAGCAGTTAATAAAAAATAAACCACACAATGCTAGGAATTCTACTGGTCTTCCCTTCACTTCAATAAATATCTCTTTTTCCAAGGAAAGCATTACATAGGATGGAGTTGATTATTTCACTTAAACCATTGTCCCTGCAGCAATATCAAACACAAGTACGGGCAAGAGCAAAAATAGGACTCAAGAGCACAACCAGGCAAAAAAGATTTTAGTCAAGCGTTTAATCCAAAAGGCTAAATAATACAGGCAAAAACAAAAAACAATTACAGACTGGAAGCAACGAAAACAAACGCTGGTACAAACGCTAAACAGCTAAAACCAGAGCTTACTTTAGGAGAGTATCTTGGAGCACTTCATGCTAGACAGACAAGACGAACTGTCACTGAGCAAGGTAACAGCACAGACTAAATCCACAGGAGAGGAGTAATGATTAGGGACAGCTGAGGCTCCTTGAGGCCAGGCAGGTGATTAACAGGGAAGGAAAACACACCAGGTGAGGGAGTTGATCGGCGTCATTATTCACACTTATTATATCTCATAGAGATGGTGTCAGCCAAGATACAACAAATTCAGCAACAAATTAAATATGTAATAAATAAATTCCAAAACTAACTGAGTTCCTTTCAGAGGAATGATGGTTAATGTATAGTTATATATATAGATATATATACTTTATACAGAGGTGGCTTTTAAAAAATGTAACTCAAATGGGGTTACACCTCAAAAGTATATATTTTTCTAATGTATTATTTAAAAAAAAATCCACTTTAAAAATCAAGCTGCAGCTGAACGTTCTAAGCACTCATTGAATCGTGTGAAGGCTGGAGAGCAGCAGAACGATGGAGAGCATCAGCAGACCTTTTGGTTCCTGCCGGGCTCTGGAGGATCCGCTCCGGTCAGAGTGGCCCGTCGTGTCCGGAGGTCTGAGGTCCAGCCTGCACGGGTTCTGCACCTCCTCCACAGAGATCTGGACCTCACTGGGCCCGGTGCTCTTCAACTGATCACGGACCTGTGGGAAAAGCAGTGACACAAGAGAGGGAGGATATAACACAAGTACATTTTAGAACTCATATTTGAACTGCTGTTATATATCATTTCAAACTTGTAGTGCAAAGAAATCATTTCATGGAGAATAAATCATGCCTATAAGTCAATATTTTAAGGTCAATCAATCTATTGCTATATTTAAATTTTTTATTTCAAACACAAGTAAAAAAAACACTTGAATACTATGTCATGAAGTAAGGTAGCTACGACATAAAAATGGCCCCTTTATTTTAGGAAAAATACAATACATATAGTGACATTTTGTTTAGAGACCAATTAAATAACACATACTCTTCATATGTTCTACCAAGCATACATTATTTGTATTACATTACATTACATGTCACTTGTTAGAAGCTTTTATCCAAAGCAACTTACATACTCAATACTGTGGGCAATCCCCACAGGAGCAATTTGGGGTGAAGTGTCTCAGGGACACAACGACATGCTGACTGCAGTGGGGTTTGAACCTGTGACCCCCTGATCCAAACACCAACGCTCAACCCACTGCACCACACGCCTCCATAATACTGTAGCAAAACACTCCTGTGGCTCAATTATGGAGAGCAAATGTACCCTTCATTTGTAAGGGAAGACTGTTTTTAGAAGCACAATCTCTTATTCCTTTAGCTCACCCTCTCGACCTTCTCGAACACTCGCAGGAAGTTCCCTCGAAGGACATCAGCTAAATCACTCTCCGTCCAGTTCCTCTGCAGGAGTTCCAGGATCAGGGCGGGATACTTTGACACATCCTCTAACCCTCGAGGAAAGCTGTTGATGAAAAACATTATTTGAATTAATGGATACTTATTTTGCCAAGAAACCACTTATTCTGACACTTTTGGCTTTTAACATCACATACCATTATGAGTAGATAATAATCACACGAGTATTTAAATAAACACTTGTTAATGTATTCCTTCAATGTCATTTGTTTTGAGACATTCCTGCTTGGACTAGATTGTATCTGCATGCAGGGGGAAAGCAGATTTGTTGCAGAACGGTGCATTGAATCTGCTTTCCCCCTGCATTCAGATACAATCTAGTCCAAACAGGAATGTCTCAAAACAAATTACATACTGCAGCATCTCTATCTCTAGGCCTGTTAGAAGTGCAAAGTTATTGATTTTCAGCCTGTTGACAGCAGAGACAGACAAAGGGCTGATATCATTACAGGCTAACAAAAGCACAATATTGATCTGTAAACAAGTGTGCACTCTACTGGCATTAGCATCAGCATTAGCTTTGTTTTATTTTTGGTTTCTCGGTGTGTAAGTCTCTGAAGATCCCCACTCATTCTAGTTATTTGATAGAAGATATTTAACTACTTTAACTTTTAGCTCCTAGCTTTCTACAAGTTGTGTTTACAGGTGAATATATCTTACCTCACAGCACCTTCATAGTCCCCTCCAACTCCTATTGACTCAGCTCCAATCACCTTCTTTATGTGGTCAAAATGGTCTGTGAAACCCAAGTGGAATATTAAATCAACCAACAAATAAGCAGATTTAATTTGTAGCAAATAAAAAAAATCAACATGGACGCCTCACCAGCCACATGAGAGATGGTTGCTTCATCCCTACAGGATATGAATTTGCTGTGGAGGTTCACCATGATCAACCCCTGCTTCTTTTTCTGAAACACACAAAGCTTCAGTGAATAAACACACACACACACACACACACACACACACACACACACACACACACACACACACACACACACACGCAGTGAAGCATCCGCTAAAATGTGCTATGGATGAATGCAATTTCCACACACAAGTGGCCTTTATTTTGTCAGCGCTCTGAAGGGGTAATCAAGGGGCATTTTTACTGCAGGAGATACAAGTTCAGATAAGATGAAAGACCCGGGGCATTTCCGAGCAATAACGTTTAACAGGCTTTCATCCGATTACTTTTTCATTATGAAGTTGTACATGTTAAGATGGAGCTGGGTTACATTACACGTATGCACAAACAGCCTTCTTTAGGGAGGTGTAAGTGTTGTTTCTGTATCATTAACATTCACTAATTGTAGTTATTAGTGGTAAACATTCAGGTTTCTGCTTATGCAACCTCCAAACCTGCAGTGAACTAGCCTGCAGCGAACACACAATGCGTGGCATAATGAGAAACATGCCCACTCATGAAGGAACTAAGAAAGGATGAGTTGGGTTGAGGTTGAATTAGAACAATGTGTCTCAGTTACTTCACGGTTTGGATATTCAGTCTATTGGAACAACATGTTTATATATCAAACAACCCAGAACTTAAGTTAAAAAGCAGAAACCTAGGGAAATCAACATTAAGAATGATGTGCTGTTCTGAAGTGGCTATTTCCATGCATAGCAAATACTTCAGTAATTATACTACTGCTTTTCCAAAGAACTTACACATTTGTACTGACTGAGTCACAAGGAGATGTTATTAACTATTTTAACATTAATTATTCAAGTTGTGTTCATTACAAACTGAGAAGAATAATGAAACATGGGTTAGGACCAACTCATAATGTTGTACAAAGGAGAAAAAGAGCTGGAGGTGACAGAGATGAAGCAAAGTACAGTTCATATAAACAAATGTAGCAGATGAAGTGTGAGCAATGAAGAATTTAGAAATGCTTTGGTGCATACAGCTGACACTCAATAAGGGCATCACGTCAGCTTAGAAACTCTACAACAACCAAGATAGGGCGTTCCACCTTTTCCGACTGCAAAAATAATTTTGTATCGGAAACTGCTCCACACAGTCAACTAACAGTCAATTACAACACTCTAAAATAAACAGAGTGAAAGCGAATCTACTGTAGATCCTAAAGTTCCCTCGTGCGTCATAAACAGACAGGCATTTCATGTTTGCTCAGTGTGTGGTGACACCAAAGAGGAAATTATTGGGAAGCCAACACGGGTAAGGAAATGATGAAAGATTGACATGACATGTTGACTTTTGTTACCCTGCACATTCAGAATAAATTATAGTGACTGTTAGTAGGCTGAAATGTAATAATTGTTTAAAAGTGGAAATCCTTTCTGCATTTTTTCCACTTGATACACAAAGCACTAATGAAAACAGATTGAATGTTCTTTGTTAGAGGTATAAATACAAATCATAATTACAATAAATGAATCAGTGACTTCATACATTTTAATCAAGCAACTAAGCAAGCGATTAATCATTCAGTGAATTGGTTTTCTCACCAGCTCTTGCAGCAGCCAGTCAGGTACGTTACGTTCATGGTTGCAGATGGAGTAGGCAGATGAATGGCTAAAAATAACTGGTGCCTTAGAATGCTTCAGCGCCGCCGAGGCCGTTTCCCAAGAAGTGTGGGAAAGATCCACGATCATTCCCAGTCTGTTCATCTCGTCCACCACGGCCTCGGAAAAACACAATCAAGAGCCACTTGATCAAAAATGGGAAGGAAGTAATGCAATTAGGCCAACATCGGGCGATGGTTACATGCACATTAACACACTCAAACAACTTGGGGAAGTCCTACATGGTGATTTTAAGAGGGTCAACTGAATAGGAGAAGCACTCTTAAAATGGGATTTCAAGTTGTTTACATTGTACAACAGCATAACTATAAATAAATAACACATGTTTAAAGGGCTTGCACGTCAAATGTGGGTTACAGCAGTTTCTCTGTAAATAGCCTCTTGTCTACAGAGTGTTTAGCATGCACAGCATTAATCAACTTACATGGTAACAAGGTCCACTTTCTTTGGAATTATTCAATACTGTTTCAGTGTCTCGCGGCTGGAAAATGCTATCATATCCTCTGCATTTGGATTTTGAGAGAGCTTTATCACTCTGATAACTCCCTGATGACATGTTTGGAGGCCAATGTATGTTAAATGGTAAATGGACTGTACTTATATAACGCTTTATCCAGTCTTTAAGACCCCTCAAAACGCTTTACATACTACATGTCATTCACCCATTCATACAGAGCAGTGTACCTTACTCTAGGACCTAACATTCACACACATTCACACACCGTTGGCCATGCCATCAGGAGCAACTCAGGGTTAAGTATCTTGCCCAAGGATACATCGACATGTTGACTGCATGGGCTGGGATCGAACCCACAACCTTCTGGTTGAAAGACGACCACACTGCCTCACAGCCACAGTCGCCCTGTTACACAGGTTACTCTACTGTGTCTCAATTATATACTACTTTAAAATGTTGTGACTGGTTACTTTAAAGACCCTCGTCAGTACCTACACAGTCAATGACAAAACTACGAATAAAAACTTAAAGAAATAATTGTGTAAGCAATCATTGTCCTTTCTATCTTCATCTTAAACAGCTTATGGTGTGTTCTAATAACATCCGAAAAAGCTGGCCAAAAATCAGCAAACATGCTTTGTTGAATATAATAAACAAACCAAGTTGTTGATCTACTGTAAGTAAAGATTAAGCTTACCTTTCCAAAGTGTGTCAGGCTGTTGTTCTGTCTTTGATAGACGTTGTACAGTTTTG
>NW_011349671.1:78678-81407 GCF_000735185.1 Notothenia coriiceps
AAGAAATGTTTTTTATCCCACGTCAAAGTTAGACAAAAATGCTCCTTCTTGTTCTCTGGAGGGAATTTTGCCATTCTCAAAAAGTACACAGTAAAAGTAGTTCATAGTATTTGTGCAACAAGTTTATGAAGCAATAAATCCTAAAATTATTCTCAGAAATTACCCTGTAATCCAGTTTCCCAGAGTTGTTTTATTGCATTACCGTAAACCTGTAACTAATCGCGCACTCGAAATACAGGGGCGGCTGGTTTGACCACGCAAAAGTGAAAGACGGCTGGCTTGACCGCAGTCCTTTTTGCCGCAAGTTAGCAAGTTTAAAAACAACTCGTTTGGTTTTCTTACAGCTGCATTGAAAGAGGTTTGAGGAATCGCAAAGTACTCAAATCAGGGGTAAGCGTTGTTAAATAATGTTCAGGTATTTTGCTTGCTCAATTATACATAATAGTGGGCAATATTGAGTTATATGAGTTGTGGACACCTGTGCTTTTGCTGAGACATGTAGGCCTATGGTAAAAACGCCTTCTGTGAAAATGTCTTTTTGCTCAAATTTCACAAAATAATTGATAAAAATGATAGGCTACACAGCAAGGCTGACAACATTAATAATCACAGATCCAACTGTAAACCATGTGAACAACAAAACTATTCTAGATTTTAAAACAACGTTTTTTATTTATTTAAACTCGTGGGTTAGAAAGTCCTTTGGATGCTCTGCTGGGCCTTTTTTTCTGATAGTGTCAATGTTTTCCCATTTTAGGAATCTCAAAAACCTGAAGGATTTTGTCCGATACATGGTTCACCGTTTGGCTTTTGGAGTTCACAACAAAACAGGGCAGGAACAAGATCGTGAGGTAAGAGTGCTTTTTGATTATTATTGAATGCTATGAGCTGTTTATTAATTGCCCCAATAGACTGTGATTAACATATACAGATCAGCAAGTACTTATTGAAATTTGTATGGCACATCATTTTTGTATTTGTTTGGTTCTTTAGCGAAGCAGTGGAGGAGGTCTTAATCGTTTCTAAGAGTAGTGGTGGGAATAGTGAATTAGCTCTTAATGTGTTTGTGATAATTGTTTTTTCTGCTTGAAGAGTAGGCCTACTTTGGTTCGCTTTGGAGATAGGAAAGCATTTGCCTGTGGATTGATGGTGCGTGTTGTGTGACATTATAGCAAACAGCTCATGTAGACTTTTAGGAATGCATGTGGTGTAAAACAAGGATGGTAACTATTTGGCATGTGGTATGATAGTTTGTCATGTATAATAAATAAAAGGCATGCTGGTCATTTCATCTGTTAACGTAGTAAATGTAGCATGCAGACAATAATTCCTATAGTTGCCATTCCTTGGACTCGGCATGATCGCTGTGGCTTGAACAAAACCACAAGTGCAAATACATGAGTTGCATCTGATATAAATATGTTGATGATATGTTATAGGTTGCAGTGTTTCCCCTAGCATGGAGTCATAGCAGCGGTGCTAAGGCACGTGGGCCCAGCATAATGTGAGCGCGGAGCGCGTGGAATTTTTGAGTGTGTGCGCGTGCGAAGTGCGCCCCGCCAATTTGTTTCTATGTGTCAGCACAAGAAAGGCTCTTGAGGCCTAGTACCAGGGCCGGTTCTAGACAATTTGCTGCCCTAGGTGAGATTTTAGGCGACATTTTATGTGTAAAGAATAAATGAAAAATCTCTACAAAAGACAAACACACTGCAAAAACAGAAACTTATTGACATAGGTAATAGACGTCAAAATGGCTTCAAATGTATTCAGTATTGTATGAACATGTTTGAATTTGGGGGTGGACGTCACATCCTCTAGGGGGGTCCTGGGGTATGCCCTCCCGGGAAGATTTTTTTTTGAACATTTTACAGTAAAATGCTTCAATCTGGTGCACTTTGAGCACAGAATTACTAGAAACCTGATCTAGGGGGTACAACTCTAAAACGCCCATATGAAAAAGATCGGTTTACATTTTAATAATCAAATAAGTATGTGAACATAACCAATAACCTACCATAGCCAATAACAAATAAATGTAGCTTATTTTAATTTTGTTGTTCATTCATATCTTATTTTACCTAGTTAACCTAGCGCCCACCGTACAGGGCAAATTAAACGTGTAACCGGGGGGAAAAGGGTGTTACATTTACTTAATTATGAATGTGATTACATCAAGGCCGAACATTTGGATGAGCGCCAACATTCAAAAATGTTTTTCCCTTCCCAGACCTACCAGCGCAGCGCCCCCCACGATCTGGCGCCCTACGGCGACCGCCTGTGTCGCCTATGCCACGTAACACAAATAGTGGGATAACCTACCCTTAACGGAACCCCTCTATTCCACACCAGAAAAAGGGTTGACCTTTCAATATCCTTGAAATAATAAACACTCAAATTGTTTGCATTGTTTACCGTAGTATATAGAAATCTTTTATGATGTTATTTTTAACTTCACTTAGTTGGAGAAGGACCTCTTGTTTGAACTAAAGAGGACAGAACACTCAAACGTCCTAACGAAGGAGGTGGACATTGTAGTGACGGGGCAGGTGGACGGTATGTCATCCTGATTGTTCTAATGAATAAATTATGTCGTCCAAAGGGATATATGTTTATTCACCGGCCGCAGTCTCGGCGACGACTTTATACTCGCGGCGACTCCCCGCGGGTCGGTCCATGGCGTTTTTTATGTATTCACCGCTGGTAAAAAGTAAAACTAACAAACAATACAC
>NW_011349671.1:81452-86608 GCF_000735185.1 Notothenia coriiceps
TCGGCGGCACTCGATGACGTAGTATGCTTGAAATAGTGGCTCTGCAGCAGCTTTACTCGCGATTGAGAAACACCCATGGTCTCTAGTAATGTGTGCTTAAAGTGCACCAGATTGAAGCATTTTACTTTACATTTTCAAACATTTCTTCCCGGGGGGGCATACCCCCGGACCCCCGAGAGGATGTGATGTCCACATCCCAATTAAAACATGTTCATACAATACTGAATACATTTGAAGCCTTTTTGATGTATATTATATGTCAATAAGTTTCTGTTTTTGTAGTGTATTGGTCTTTTGTAGAGATTTTTCATTTATTCTTTATATATTCTATTGTGTATTCCTTGGATACTTTTATCTTTTCTACTGTACGATTGAAGTAAATGTGGGAAGCGTTTAACAACAGCCATTTTCCAAAGATTTTTCTCAATGTTATTCTTATTTTTGTTAATCCTGGAAGAATGTCAGAAAAAAAGACATTCTCTTCAAGAATATAAAAAAACATGATAACAAATTAAATAAGTTGTTAGGTTAAGTCAGGGCCGGTTTTTGGCATATGCGACGTAGGTGGTCGACTAGGGCGCCAGATCTGGGAGGGCGCCAGCAAACATATCGCCCAGGGAAGCAAACGTGTTAGAACCGGCCCTGATTGTGTAGGAAACGGGCTCCGTGTTACAAGACGGGTCGGGGTTTTTTGCGGTATACCGCTGCACACACACACACACACACACACACACACACACACACACACAAACACACCGCAGCAGACTATCTGCCCACACACACACACACACACACACACACACACACACACACACACACACACACACACACACACACACACACACACACACACAAAAACACCGCAGCAGACTATCTGCCCACACACACACACACGCACACACGCACACCGCTGCAGACTCTCTGCACGAAGGAGCCGCGGTGCTGCAGCTCCTGATCGGAGCAGAGACACACGTTCACTAAGCGGAAAAACTATATCCTGTCACAGAGATCTGCTATTTTAAAGTAAAGTCAACACATATCGACCCTAAATAAAGTCTATATTAAGAACGAGAGATGTTTTAACATATGGCTTAAACAAATGACAGCGAGGGTGATGACGTCAGAGCATCGTCCCATGGACAGCCCCGGCCCAATTTAACCCCTGCATACATCACATGTAAACAGATGTGAGTAAAATGGGTCGCCGCCAGGTAGTTGGTAGTTTGGAATAAGGGTCCCTTTGAAGGGCCCAGGGGATGAACAGAAACTAGAGCTTTCATGGCTCTTTTTCAAATGTGAGATAAACTTAAGAGTATGGATTAATAAGTCAAAGAATGAATGATGTGTCTGTGTATAAAGTCATTGAAACAATAAACAGACTGAATCATGATTGTAAAAATGACATAAAAAAAGTTTTAATCTCTAGTGTTTTGTTTGTAAATTGCCCTGTTGAGGTGTACTATACCCTGGGTAGATGTGACCAGCTTAAAGTCCTGGTACTCAGTGCACATGCGTCGGACCACATCTATTTGTTCCAGAGCCAGCCGCACGGCATCCTTCTCCTGGGCCCAACACATCACATAGACTGAAAACATCTGACAAAGGGAAGGGGACGGGACACAAGAGCGTCACTGAGGTGCTGCTCTAGGTTTGATCATTTTACAGCTTTGTAGATGCTTTCATTCAACATATACTATATATGGAGCAATCCATACTTTAGAACAGATCAGTGTCAGGAGTGATTCAATTGAAATACCTGCGTCTGTACATGGCCTGCTTGGAGACGGTTGATGTCGGTGGCCACATTGCTAACATTATGAAGGTCAATTTGGCTCAGACGATTGTTGTGAAGTTTCCTCAGCTGAAGAGCAAGGTCATTATGACTGATAGATGGAGAGAAATGGTGTCAGAAAAAAGGAAGGGCATTGAAAGGCTTTTTTCTATTCCATTAATTCACTTTCACAAACTATAGACAGCATTTACCCATCAATGAGAGGATACTTGGACATCAAGTCACGTACTCTATCTCTGTCAGAGTATACAGAGATAAAACAACAGAGAGAGGAGAGGACCACCAGATGCCCTACAGACTTCATCCAGGATCTGCTTGAAGCACTTGTTACACAAGAAGGCATATTCTGAGGAGAAAAACACACCAGCGCAGTACAGTTAGAATCACAGCTACTGATAACATTGTCTATTTTGGCATTATAATTTAGTAAGGAATTTCCCTGCACAGATAACACATTAGGGCTGCTCGATTATGGCAAAAATCATAATCTCGATTATTTGGGTCAATAATTGATATCACGATTATTAAAAACGATTATCCATTTACTTTGAAAAAATCAATTTATTGAAAAAAAAAAGTTTGAACAGAATGTTTTTAACAGTTGATTACCCTAAACTTTAAGTATAATTCAACTGAAAAACCAATAAAAAATAAAATAAAGAAATAATTCAAATAAATAATCTTTTTATTTCAATTATGTTGTTTTCATAATCGTTGGAAGCCAAAATCGTAATTGCGATTAAAATACGATTAATTGAGCAGCCCTATAAGACATTACAATAGCAGCTGGAAATACAACATTACAGCATCTTATAAAAAGTACTGCTTCACATCTCATGCAGTTTGAAGTCCCACTTGTTAGATTACACTGTTACTGATGAGATCAAACCCCCCTTTTCATAGTATGAATTGATGTGTACTCACTATTTATTATTATAAAACACAGTAAGACCACACTAACACAGTATGTAAAATACCTGAAAACACCCACTGGAAAATAAAGCAATTATGCATGTTCATTTACAATAATATGTATATCTATATAATAGCGTGAAACTATATGATATATACAAAAAAATAATGAACTTACATGCCAGGACGTTTTAAAGCAGCTTGTTCAACAACTGCATTCAAACAGTGCGAACTTTCCAGCTCTCCACCCTAGTAAAACAAAACCCGAGCAGATGCACTCAGTGCTGCGTTCAAGTCCACGCAAAAATAATACGCATTCATAAAATTTGAGTGTTATTCCGACGTGTTTACCTGTAACAAAGTATGTGCTTAGCTAATATATATATTAGACAGTAGAAAAAGCAGCATCTCTAAATGGACTAATCATCGCCCCTTCTTTATTTAAAAACCTATAGTGTTGCAGTGACTGTAACAAACGATAATTACAAATCAGAAAACAGGTGGCTCTATAGAAGCTATACAATTCAACTGTTGGGAACAAGTACATATTTAGTTTTTCATATTTTTCAATTGCAGTTTTATTCGTGTACTTATTTATTTCACTGCGTTGCAATACGATGTAAGGATTTACGAGGAGCTTTTGAATGCACCATGGAGACCTGTGGATTTGATGTTGCCATCTATTGGGCAAATAATGTTATCGCTACCATAAAAGGACAGTTGCCCACTTACTGCCTCGTAACCTGTGTTTTATATGTACACAGTTACTGTTCATATTTATAAAGATTGATATTGTTTTACAACCAACAAAGACTGAGTTGTTGGAAGCTAGTATACGTCCAAATCAACTGGGCAAACATTTTTTATTTCTTGTTTATTCAAGAACATTATAGACGTTGTATACAAAAGGGTTAGACATAGAGTAAAACAAATATATCATATTTCAGATTCAATAATTATTAAATTCACGATTAGTTTTGATTGCCTTTTTATTCATATCGTTTTTAATAGTGCTATATTGTGTTAATTCTTGATAAACATTTTTCTAAATGAGGTTTGAAGTCAGCCCATCGCTTTTTATGAATATGACATTTCCCCCCAAAAATCATATTAACTGTACAAAAATATTAAAAATAAATCTACGTCCATAGGTCCATACCATGGTCCATAGGGTCCATACCATGGTCCATACCATGGTCCATACTCTCAACACCGCTTTACTTTCTACGGTGACGCTACCTTTACAGGAAATTGCGCGAAAACATGGCAGGCAGAAGTGAAGCCAGTGCAAATACCTTGGAAAGTGATACAAGTAAGTCCAAATATACAGTTGAACACTCTTTAGCAAATATACAAAATGTGTAATAGAACAAAGACTGATAAATAAACCTGATAATAACTAAAAACGTATATTTTGCTGATGCCCACAAACTAGCTTCGTCATATCCGGCCTACAGTCCTTTTTGACTGCGGTCAAGCCAGCCGTCTTTCACTTTTGCGTGGTCAAACCAGCCAGCCCTGTATTTTGAGTGCGCGATTAGTTACAGGTTTACGGTAATGCAATAAAACAACTCTGGGAAGCTGGATTTCAAAGTAAAGGATGGCATGTGGTTCATTTCTATTATTTGCGATTGAGGAACAGGGTAATTTATGAGAATAATTGTAGGACTTATTGCTTCATAAACTTGTTGCACAAATACTATGAACTACTTTTACTGTGTGCTTTTTGAGAATGGCAAAATTCCCTCCAGAGAACAAGAAGGAGCATTTTTGTCTAAATTTGACGTGGGATAAAAAACATTTCTTCCATAAGTAGTTTATGAAACTGCCATGTTTGTACTTAATACTTCTAGGACTACTTGCAAACATAATATGAACTACTTTTACTGTGTACTTTTTCAGTAATTTGAGTTTCAAAGTCCTCTCCAGAGAACAAAGATTAGCATTTTTGTCAACTTTAATGTGGTCTAAAAAACATTTCTTCCATAAGTAGTTTATGAAACTTCCATGTTTGTACTTAGTACTTCTTAGACTACTTGCAAACATAATATGAACTACTTTTACTGTGTACTTTTTCAGTAATTTGAGTTTCAAAGTCCCCTCCAGAGAAAAAAGATTGAACATTTTTGTCAACTTTAATGTGGTCTAAAAAACATTTCTTCCATAAGTAGTTTATGAGTCTGCCATTTTTGTACTTAGTACTTCTTAGACTACTTGCACACATAATATGAACTACTTTTACTGTGTACTTTTTGAGTAATTTGAGTTTCAAAGTCCTCTCCAGAGAACAAGAATGAGCATTTTTGTCAACTTTAATGTGGTCTAAAAAACATTTCTTCCATAAGTAGTTTATGAGTCAGCCATGTTTGTACTTAGTAGTTCTTAGACTACTTGCAAACATAATATGAACTACTTTTACTGTGTACTTTTTCAGTAATTTGAGTTTCAAAGT
>NW_011349672.1:0-3295 GCF_000735185.1 Notothenia coriiceps
CCCCCTCCTCCTCCCCCTCCCTCCTCCTCCCTGCAGACTGTATGTTGCTGCTGTTTCCTTGGCTTTAGCTCCCCAGCATGTCTAAGCAGCAGGGATAGTGTTGGCGGCTTGTGCAGGGGATTGATTGAGGAAGAGGGGTTAAGAGGGTGGGGGAGGAAGGAGGCCCTGAGGAAAGGAGAAGGCATCTAGAGAGGAAACAATAACACTGCATGCAGTATGGCAGCACTGTGATCATGCTTGCATTGTACTGTGTGATAAAATAAACACATGTCCTGAATCTAAGAGTGGAACCTAATGCTAGCAGACAGTGATGTGTCGGAAGCCCATATCTCATGAACTCTGTAGAATCAGCTCCTCGATGTCCGTGAGTTTCCCGTTCACACGTGCAGCAGACTACAGGAGATTGACTGGATCAGAAGGATTCTCGATTCCTGGAAACGCCGGCATAAAGCGTGCAGGAGGCATGAAATGATTCGGATTACGCCGCGGCCATAAAGCCGGTTCATGATGAGGTTTTGAACAACCGAGTCTCTTTTAGACGCTTCGATCATTTCTCTGAGGGATTCGGCATCGGCCCTTTCAGACAGAAGTTCTCATCGTCTCTTAAATAAGACGTTCTTGTTTGCATATAAATGGCACTTCTTTTCAAGAAAGGTTGGTCCGCTTTCACGCCATTTTCACCAGCCTCAGTCCAGTGTTAATTTTGACAGCTGTTTTTGTTTTAGTCTTTAGACGAAAATGGTAATTAGTTTTAGTCACATTTTAGTCATTCCTATCCTTCGTAGTTTTAGTCTAGTTTTAGTCGACGAAAACTCAAAACGTTTTAGTCAACTTTTAGTCGATGAAAAATTACATTTTAGTCAAAATGTGTCTCTATACTCTCTGAACGCTCCGTCCCCGGCAGATCTCTGTGTCCGCTGCAGCATGTCTGCTAGGCCCCGCCCCCCGCACACAGAGAGATAGAGAGAGAGGCCCAGGAAGATCGCTCTTCTGGAGTGAAGAGAGCTGAAATAATGATATTGCAAGTTAGTAACGTAAGATGCATTTTGACAGACACTTGGGGGAAAATATTCTGCATTTTGAATGTCCGATAGTCCACCATTAACACCTTAGTCCAGTCTCGTCTCGTCAACGAAAACTAAATATACATTTCGTCATAGTTTTTATGATCAAGAATCTATTTTTAGCTCGTCATCGTCTCGTCTTAGTCGTGTAAAAAAGGTCGTTGACCAACATTTTTCGTCATAGATTTCGTTGACGAAATGAACACTGCCTCAGTCCCACATTACAGACTTTTTACCCTGGAACTAACAGTCCGTTTAGTATATAGAAAGGTCTGGACGGTTCTCATATTCAGATGGAGGTGTGAAAGGAGCTTGGGTGTCTTTTGGAAAACGGTTGTAGACTTCTGGGTGGCCCCCCCTGCAGGCGATGATTGATGGAGGAGGGCAGCATACGTTCACCTCAGCAGAAAGCCGCACGGAGGAAAATCAATATTCCAGTCCCACATGCACTGCTTCTGGAAACCTGTTCCAATCAGGACCAGAACGACACCTTGAGTCAACCGAAAGCCGAACAACCAGACGATGTTGGGTTTGTACTCTTTGAGTTAATATCCTATTTAAATTCTAGATCTGGCTTTGCATTGATGCTCAGCAGGCTCCTGAACCCACAGACAGAGAGACAGCTTCAGAGCTTCTGTGAGTGCCGATAATTGGAGATAGGCGATCTGCTCTGCATTTTCTTCTGGCTTCACATTACCCAAGAATTGCATCATCTAAATTGGAATTGGCAGTGTGAGGTTTCCTTAGTGCTCGAGCACAGACGCGAGGCATGGGATTGGTGGGAAGCAACAACGGCGTTAAAAGAGGAGAGGGAGCGGCGGGAGAAAAGCCTTTGATGGAGATGGAGATGGAGATGGAAGATGGAGGGTACGGCTGCACACGTACAATTGGATGTTGAAAGACATCCAATAGATGAATGACGAGGTTAAAGCAAGCTCAGCACACACACATTCCCCTGGCGATCAGAGGCAGTTTGCAGACAGTGAGAACAAACATTCGCTCAGAGCATCGGGGGGGTTAAGAGCTGCTGGACCACAGGGATACATTCCCAAGTGACACCCTCAAGGTCTATTTGTTTAATCATATAATATTACATCTCTTTAATCCGATTCGGCATGTCTAATATGGAGGCAAATGCTTCCAAAATGATTCCATTTGTAGTCCGGCTGGGGTTGACCAATCCCTTTGAGTAGGCGTTGGTTGAATGCAGGTTGAAAAGTATTCGTAAAGGGCGATGCATTGGTGTCTGGGAACCCGTCTGCTATTGTCTTACGAAGATTTCGCTCTTTTGATTCTCAAAGAGCCATTTCCTGATCATACATCTATTTGAGGTCGTTTTAAGCTTGTATTCCCTCAGTATTTGGACCCGTTCTACATGCTTTGTTTGCCTTATTCAGACACCCCAGATGAGTTCGTTGGATGGGTGTCAGCGCTTGATTAGTGCCGGGTTTTTATCAGCCGTTAAATGAAAGATTCTTCCGTCTCTTTATCCTCCAAGCCTTCAACCATGATGTGTTGCTTTCGGCCTAATTAATTCTTCCCATCATGCCCCGATGAGTAATCAGGAAGTGGTTTGGATGAAGCCCCCGGCAGCTGATGGCATAACTTCAAAGGGTGGTTCAGGTGTTTAACTGGACGATTCCTTTTGGACTGGTTAACGTAGCAGAGGGTCACCTGGCTGCCCAATGTGTGTGTGTGTGTGTGTGTGTGTGTGTGTGTGTGTGTGTGTGTGTGTGTGTGTGTGTGTGTGTGTGTGTGTGTGTGTGTGTGTGTGTGTGTGTGTGTGTGTGTGTGTGTGTGTGTGTGTTGGGGTAGCAGCTGATCAGAGGCCATGAAGTGTCAGGGACTTGAAAGGCTTGTAAATGCAAGCAGCTGCTCCTACAGGGCCCTGCTGGAAAAGTGCTAACAACCCCCCCTGCCCTCCCTTTCTCACCCTTTATGCTGTCTTCACCCCCGATTTAGTGCCTGGATTGATGTCCGTCAGAGGGAAAGTGACCTCAGAGTCTGTTTCCTGCTCCCCTGTTTGTTACTGTACCTAAGTACATGTTTCTGGTATCAGTACTTTACTCCACTACTTATTTTTCTGAAGACTTTTTACTTTGACTTCTTACATGTTGAACACAAATACTTGTACTTTCTACTTCTTACATGTTGAACTCAAATACCTGAACGTTCTACTTCTTACATGTTGAACCGAAATACCTGTACTTTCTACTTCTTACATGTTGAAC
>NW_011349673.1:0-7142 GCF_000735185.1 Notothenia coriiceps
TGTACAAACTGATGAGGATGGAAGATGGATTATGTTAGAGTTGACAGTGGATGACTTGCACGTAAATATCATTAATATCTATGGGCCAAATGATGATAATTTAAGTCATTTTTTCTCATTTTGTCTCTCATAGTTAAGGTATACCTAGGATGAAAATTACAGGCCTCTCTCATCTTTTTAAGTGGGAGAACTTGCACAGTTGGTGGCTGACTAAATACTTTTTTGCCCGTGTGTGTGTGTGTGTGTGTCTGTGTGTGTGTGTGTGTGTGTGTGTGTGTGTGTGTGTGTGTGTGTGTGTGTGTGTGTGTGTGTGTGCGTTGCCCTGTCTCCTGCAGGACGCTCACATCTCCCCACCCATACAAAAACATGAAGCAGGTTTTAAAGGGAACTCACATCCAGCTGGACCTCCTCCAGCATGGCCTGTGGGGGGGTGTGGAATCAGAAACGGGTTTATTGCCAGGTAGGTTCACACGTACAAGGATTGCTCTTCTTCCAATTGACCGCAAACCCAACTTGGTTAGGTGTAGGATCAATTGGGCTGTTTGAAACATTGCCCATTCCCTGGACCTGGCCATGATATCACTGAAACATAAAACAATAAAACATTAACTCTGATACTACTAAAAATAAATATTTGTATTCAAAGTTAAGCCACTAGAACACTTGTTTTTTTTATTAATAAAATAATTATTTTCATGTTGATTGACAGAAAACATCTTGACGTTAGGGTTGTTGTTGTCATTTGGCTTGTATCTCATTTGTCCTGCCTAGAGGACAACATAAGTAAAAATTTGTGTATGTATGAAAATCCTTTAATATATGGACATATAAATGACTGCCAACCAAGGTAAGAAGGAAAAGGATATTCTGACAAATAAATACATGATTTAAATTTGGATTTATGTATCTTTGATTGGCTCTCTAAATATAAAACAATGTTAAGAACAGTAAGTTCACATTTGGCTTAGATTGGAAAATAAAACATTTTTAAAGAAAGCAAAATGTATTATGAAGATGCTGATTTACATCGTGGATCTACATTGGTCACGGTCAGCCATTTATAAGATGCAACCGATGCAACTAGTAACATCTCACCTTTTGAGAAACAACCGTTTGCAACTCATGGATGTAGGTGGAACTCTCGCGATAGTTACGCCCTCTGTGTCCCCTGATGGGATGTAGTTGTTTTTACGACAGATCAGATCGGAAGCCGGCCTAGGATGCTAGTGCTCTCGCGGACCTCGGCATGGGCTCCAGTAATTCTAGAGTTTGTTTGCCAGAAGAGAGCTCCCGTCCTGCGGCAGATAACGGCAGGCTGTCACTCACACTGCAGCCTTGTTCTGCAGAGAAACGCACCGGTTAGCCGGGGAATAAACACATTCACCTCCAGATTCGTGTCAAGTTTGGACGTCCAGTTATCCAGAAAAATCAGCATGTCGCCCAACGCGATGTCGCAGAGAATGGTGTGGGTGGACCTGGAGGTAAGTCACCGGCTAACAACGGCTCTATCCGTGTTCTACACCTGAGGCTACTGGCTGTAGCTTCTCTGACATGTGCTAATAGTATGCTACACCAAGCTAACCGGTAACGCTAGCCGAAAGGATGTTGAGTATAACGTTTTCTATGTGTACAAGTTAAATAATATGTTGGTTAAGTACATGAGGACTTTTTAACGTTAGAAAATCATTGAACACCCCGAAATGAAGAGCTATCGAGATGGGTAGGCTATAGACTTTACGTTATGAAATGGCAACTTCACGTTCAGCCAAGAGATTGTTTGCTATTTATCCATTTAGTTTGAAGCAACATTACGGCTAGTACAAAAATAATAGCCAGTAAAACAGATGCTGCACCAGGTTAACCTTTTAAAATGTTTAACATATGCTTGTAAACTTACACATATGTACATGAAGGCTCAAGTTTATACGAAAAATGATGACAGCCCAGAATAACTGATCAACGAATGGATGATTGAGCAGATAAAGACAGCAAGTCTAGATGGCTTTACATGATGTAGATCTCAGACATCATTTGTGTTAACCAGACCCTACAATTCTCTTAAAAATGTCCAATCATAATGATTGCTATTAACATTACTGACATGTGACTCTAGGCTCAGAGTTTAAGTTGTTTCGGTAGGAACTTCAGTAACATGGAATATAGTTACTCTTTACATTTTTAGTTGTTAGTTGTTTTCATATCATCCTCCCAAAAACGTCTAATTGGCAGTGTTGATTATAGAAAATTATAGGTGCAGGCACACTATCATTAAATACTATTTAGCCATGTTGTGAACACATCCATGCTATTATGGCAGGAAGTAATTGCAGTAAGGAATTAAGTGATGCTGTTTTGAGTGCCAGACACATGTCACATCTTGCTGTCTTCTGTCATTTTTTTTAGATGACAGGTTTGGACATTGAGAAGGACCAGATCATTGAGATGGCGTGCCTGATCACAGACTCTGAGCTGAATATTCTGGCTGAGGTAACAAAAAACTATTTTAAAATAAAGAACATGTTGATTGCTGCTTCTATTCTGTATATGTTGATAACTCAAAGGTCCCATTTCATGGCCATTTCTACTGATCATAATTACATTGTTGGGGTCTACTAGAATAGATTTAAATTGTTCAATGTTCCAAAATCACATTGGTTTCTCATACAGCATCTCTGTATAGCATGTGTATTCACTCTCTGCCCTACACGCCTTGTTGGAGCTTCTGTGCTCTGATGTGTGATTATGTGTTACAATGGCTTTTGTTAGCAACCAGAAAATGACACCAGCAATGACAAACAGATGAGAATGCTGCGTGGGGGCCGTGTTGGCGTGGCTCGCTGCTTTGAGACTCGAGGAGCGGACAGTGTGAGCTGGGTGTCGTTTCCTGGTTGCTGCGTGGGGTCTGCAAGACTCAGCCTGGGCACACACACGTGAGTGTGTGGCGAACTGTGAGTGGAGATCCACGCAGCTGCGGCTGAGAAAATATCTATGCAAGTCAATGGGACTCCCTGATAGTTGAAAATTGACGCTAAAGGTCTCCCCACTGCGTTTGATAGTGACGCCAAGGGATCCACGGATTGGTCCATTTGGACCAATTGGTCCATTGGGTTGTCGTTACGTCACTTGGTTCCCGGAAGAACAAATTGAAAAAGAGAAATGTCCAACGAGGCGTTCTGGGGCAGCATAGACATCTTTTCTGTGTTAGAGTTTTACTCGCTTCAGGGTACTTTGAGGGTTTGTGACTCTGCAGACCGTTTACATGCAGAACAAGCTACATCACACACAAGGGGACGGGTAATAACCAGAAAAGCATGACATGGGCCCTTTAACACATGTATTCTCGGTCGGCAGGGGCCCAACTTGATCATTAACCAGCCAAAGGAGCTGCTGGACGGCATGTCGGAGTGGTGTGTAGAGCACCATGGAGAGGTGAGCTGTCTCTGCTGTAGGGGGTGGGAGAAAGACGGATACAAAGAACATATTTCTCTTTGGGTTTAAATTGAAGACATGGCTTAAAAAGTAGAGAGTTTGTACAAAACTAATTTTATATCACAGTCCAAACGGGTTTATCTCTGGCTTCCGCCCTAGCTTACTCATGTTGAGTCATAGAATGCATGGAGCTGAATAGTATGAAAACCTTCTGTAAATCTGCAATTCAGCATTAATATATGGATTCATACTTATACACCACTGAATGTGTTTTAATATATAAAATACACATTGTTACCTACATAATACATACTGTATGTATGTTGTTAAATTGTACAAATTGCATATTTTTACTTAAACTTCTTATGTTGTTTACCTTTTATTTTTTCTTGATTGCACGTTTCACTTTTTAAATGTAACTTATAAGCAAATGTAAGTTTTCCCCAGGGATAAATCAAGTGTTATGATTCTGAATCTACCTCGCATTGCAATGAGCTGAACCAGCTGACTGACTGAAGATTGTTTACAGCCAGTGTGCTTGTGTCTCAGTCAGGACTGACCCAGGCGGTGCAGGACAGTAAAATCACTTTGGAACAGGCAGAGTATGAGTTCCTGTCCTTTGTCCGACAGCACACCCCCCCTGGACAGTGTCCCCTGGCTGGTGAGTGACCTTCAGCATCAGCTGTAGTGTGATCTAATGCAACTGATGTAGTTCAGTCATGTCCTATGCTTCTCCTCCTGCAGGGAACTCTGTGCACGCAGACAAGAGGTTCCTGGACAAGTTCATGCCTCAGTTCATGTTCCACCTGCACTACAGGATCATTGACGTCAGCACCATTAAGGAGCTTTGCAGGAAAGTGTTGGTGTGGACTTTTGCACAAGGATTTGAATATTTTCCACATTTGTCTCTCACAAGTCCTCTGTCCTTTGTTTCTCGTCATTAAGACTTGTCATTTATTAGCCCCACTAACGATCTTATCTGCATTCATCAGTTGGCTAGTCATTGCAACGGTATTATTATTTTAATATGGGTTTGTTCTTTGTAAATACTTTCAGACGGTGGTATCCAAAGGAATATAAAATAGTGCCTCACAAGAAAGCAGCCCACAGGTAAACAAAAACGCATCAACATAAACATGGAAGGAGGAATGTGTTTTTCTTTACTGAGGTCAGGCTTTTGTATATTTGGCATTTGTTTCTACTATTTACTAAAGTAACATTGTAAAGAAGCCATGGTGAACAAAGATTTTTATAAAGCCAGACGATGCGTACCAAGCAGTCAGGCACCTTCACAAGTATGGAAGTGCTGAGGAGTGTGTTGCTTCAATCAACTAGATCTACTTTTAGCATGAATTGACATTTGCAAAGAAACTGTACATTTTCTTTTTCAAGGTGATGAGTGCATTTGTTTCACAACCAACAAAACTGATAGGAAAAGCGTCTTAAATAAGATCAAAGTTGAAATTATAAAATGATCCAGGAATGTGGTTCCCCAAATAACCAAAGGTTTATCCAAACCACAATGTGGACTAGAGCAATATTGAAATCGCAGTAAGCACAACATTTGTTTTACATGAAAATACAATTCTGAATTTGGTGCACCAGAGAAGTCCCAGCCAAGCGGTACTTTCCACACCTATTGAATAAGCTTTGCTTGGTACATTCGCTACAAAAATCACCATGGTCGTTTTGATATGTTTTCAATGATAATGTGAATCATATTTCAAAGATGCTCATTCCCTCTCTGTTCAAATCATATCGCAATGTCAGTCAGAATACTATGATGATATTTTTTAAATCCTGCAGCCCTATCCTGTAAGCTTGATTTAAGGGTCATTGTCTATATGCATAATTCAAGAATACAGTTAAGCTGTGGTTTCCTTCCTCAGAGCCTTGGATGACATCCAGGAGAGCATCAAAGAGCTGAAGTTCTACAGAGCCAACGTGTTCAAGCCCTCAGCAGAGGAGAAGTGCAAAATATCTGAAAACGGAGGCAGCACATGAGAAGCTATGGAGCCTCACGTGTTGTGTTTCTTTCAAAAAGAGAAGTTTAGCTTCTGTTTATATTTAGTGGACAAATATTCCTTTGTTTTCCTGATTGTTCCAAAGCTAAATATAAAGGTTTCATCAAAGGGAGCATGATTCTGCTTGTTTATTCACCAGAAACCTATTTTTCCAAGTTTAAAAATAAACTTTTTAATTTAAGGTTGCCATTTTTTTGTTTTACTTTAGTTTGGGATTGACTTTGATTTTCCCTCGCTTTTAAAAGTGAAACCAAATAAACTAATAACACACTACATTCTACCTGTGTCAATCTCATCTATCAACAACAAACACAAGCACATCTGGTACATTCATGCAGGAAGTGACTGAATTACATAACTACATACATATTCCTTTGTGTTCTAAATGTTCTTTTTGGAACAGGTGTTGATGGGCACTTTTATCCCCCAAAGCAATCAGTTCACTGCTGCAAGACTAGTAGAACATCAACAAACCCAAAATGCTTGGAAACTGTTTTTGTCCTGCTGATATTAAGCCTGCAAATGCTTTTCTCTTCCTGTTATCAGAATACAGCACAATACATGACATATTTAGGAACAACACTAGATGGCAGTGTGCACTTTGGTAAGATCAAAAAGACAGCACAATGAAAACAGAAAATGCCTGGAGGAAAAAGATGACCTGAGATTTAAATGAATTCATATTGTTTCATAATGCAGAAGTATGACTCAGCATTTACGAGAAGCAGCAAAGCATCAAAGTATTTTGTTAGTGTCAAATTCAAGAGCTAGGTTCACTGCATACACAGGTAAACAATAAACGACTAAGTTTACTTTGTACACATACATTTTCACAGATAAATAAACAATAAGTATAATCATGGGTGATATTTCACGTTTTTAAACACCACACCAGAGGCCTGTACGATGAAGCTGGTTCAACCTAACCTGGATATGTTTGAGTTAGCCGGTTGGCCTAATCCAAAACATACGCGCTCTCGCTAAACTGTACTACGACGCGGGTTATCAAGTGGATCGCTCAAGCCAGCCGTGTCCTATCTAGTTAGGTGCGCGTTCACATGAAAGAGGTGGTATTTGGAGCATTCGACCAATCACAAACATGGAGAAGCGTACTGACAGCGCAGCGTCATACTTCCTGAACGAAAAGTTAACTATAATATTAGACCTATGAAGAAGTTAAACTTTAAACATCCATGACTTAAACACTTTATCCAGGATAAAAGCCACATACATTGGGACAAAAAAATATTTAGTCAGCCACCAATTGTGCAAGTTCTCCCACTTAAAAAGATGAGAGGCCTGTAATTTTCATCCTTGGTATACTTCAACTATGAGAGACAAAATGAGAAAAGAAAATCCAGAAAATCACATTGTCTGATTTTTAAAGAATTTATTTGCAAATTATGGTGGAAAATAAGTATTTGGTCAATAACAAAAGTTCATCTCAATACTTTGTCATATACCCTTTGTTGGCAATGACAGAGGTCAAACGTTTTCTGTAAGTCTTCACAAGGTTTTCACACACTGTTGCTGGTATTTTGGCCCATTCCTCCATGCAGATCTCCTCTAGAGCAGTGATGTTTTGGGGCTGTCGCTGGGCAACACAGACTTTCAACTCCCTCCAAAGATTTTCTATGGGGTTGAGATCTGGAGACTGGCTAGGCCACTCCAGGACCTTGAAATGCTTCT
>NW_011349674.1:0-3084 GCF_000735185.1 Notothenia coriiceps
GGGGGGTAGCACAAGAGAGAGACGTGGACATTTAAAAAGGGCACCTATTATGCAAAATCCACTTCTTCATGTCTCTTCTACATCAACATGTGTCCCCTCTTGTTCATGTCTCTTCTACATCAACATGTGTCCCCTCTTCTTCATGTCTCTTCTACATCAACATGTGTCCCCTCTTCTTCATGTCTCTTCTACATCAACATGTGTCCCCTCTGTGGAAAGAGACTCTGAAAGTTTCAGAAACAAAGATTCTCTCTCTTTTTGATCCATTTCTATAAAAACCTGTCTGAAAATGAGCTGATCAGATTTTGGCCACTTTATGATGTCATAACGATGTTTTGTCTTGTGTAACTATTAGCCAATCACCAACCAAGGTTACCCCCCCCCTTATCACCTGGATCTCCTCCTAGAGCACCATTGAGTCCTTTGTAACCAAATATCTCTCAGAGGGGCGTGGGGAGGGGCTCCTTATTTTCATCTAAAGTAACAGACAGAGAATCAGCACTTTGGAAACAGGGCTGAAACAGAGGGGATTATGGGTAATGCTGCAATGATCTGTTTGGTGTTTCAGCCAATCAGAGACAGGCTCTGTATATATCTGAGACCTGTAATATATTGATGAAGAACAGTATATTAGGGGACCTTTAACGTAAGTGAGCAGACTTGAAGTTTCCCGTAGCACCCATTAGCTTTTTGGTTGACACAAACAGTATTTGACCTCTTCTGTCGACACAGGCAAGCGACCGATGCTATTGCCTACAAATATCATGATAGGTGACCTTTAAGTAATAAAAGCTGAATTCCTTTAAACCAACATAACATTTGAGGTCCCTATGTTTATTTATGTGTACGTTCGAAGCTTCTATTGAGGCTTTTGAATGACTTAGATGTCTATTACCATAATGGAAACTGAAATGCAAGGGGGAAATGTTATTGAAGTTGTAAAAATGTGATTTATGGTGCTGTCAGATTGCTGCTCCACCGCCTCGGTAATAAAGGTGCAGACTCCCCTTTGTGTGCAGCGAGCGAGCGAGAGACAGCTTTTTACTGCAGTGGAAATGTTGTTTGGAGCAGAAAAGATGATGAGATTAAAACATGTTGTGAGTTTAGGCATTATGACATCTATCTATACCCAAAAGAAATTGAATTTTACAGTGTTTTGGATTTATTTGACATGTTTGGATCACACCTGTCTGTAACAATCCTACACACCAACCACAGGAATCTGACCACACAGTCAAAATACTTATATTATTATTGTACCATAATCTTTATCTGTAACTGTGCAGACATACCGTGTGTGAACAGATTTAATAGCAATGCAAAAACAGGAAGAAGCTGTGCAGTTATCACATTTGAACGTCGACCTTATGAACGAAGTTTGATACTATTCCATAAAACCCTTAAAATAACCTTAAATTGAACCGATTGGAGCTAAAACCATATGAAAGATGGTTTATCTGTTTCTCCACCGTGGGCTTTTGTTGAATTTAAATCTAATTCATAGCTGACCCTCCCTCCCCTTGTTGGTGAAAGTAAGAAAAGTATTAATCAGGAAATGTGTGAAAGCTACTTTTTTTGCCATATTATAAAACATTTAGCTAACTTACTTAGATATTCTCTAACTTTTAACGTTGGCTTTATGTGTTTTCATTGAACAATTGTTACAGGCTGATCATAATTATCTGTTCATTGTTCCCCTTTTTCTATTATTGAAAAATCTGATTGATTGAGTTATTTTATGGATATTTTATAATCAATGCATAATATAGTATAGAACAACTTATTAACGATAAAATCCACCCAAATAGTAAATGAAACAATGTATGGAAGTTTATGTAAAAGAAGCGACTCTAAGCAGGTATTTCCTGAATCAGGGATGAGTTTTCATGTGGCGCATTTCCACTGCAGGGCCTAGCACGGCTTAGTACGGTACGGTTAGGCCTTGGTAGGCCAGGCTCACTTTAAGCTGCGTTTCCATTACAGTTTAGTAGCTGGGGCAGTAACTATAGTAACGCAGTTTAGGCGGAGCCGTGACGCCATCTTCAATGAGGACCACAAAACCAACATTAGCTGTTAGCACTCAGAGCTCACAGCTCTTCATATCTGTTCAGAAACTAGACAGAAGTTAAACAAGTCCAAACCACAGACTGTCTGTGTCATGGAGAATACAGTCGCTGGTTTATTTATGTCTGTAGGCCGTTGTTGTGAGTGTGGACGGTCGGAGCATATACTGCGTTAGCTTAGCCGATCTCCATTCAGAAAACACGCATTTTAAAAGGTTTTTCTCCTGCCGTCTGTCTGCAGACCGGTATCAGTATGTTTTTACTTCGGCATCATTTTGAAACGTGTATTACAATTAAATCACGGTCAAATATGTTCATGTTGTTGTAGTTGTAGCCCCCTTGGCAGCGATTCTCTCTGACCAATCAGAAGTCGAGAGTGTTTACGTCACTAGTTTAGCATTCAGCCCGGTTGTTGGCCCGGTAACAACCTCGATTTTGGAGTGCCATAAAAAAGGTGAAAAAGTACCGGAACTACCGCTTGTAGAAAAGCAAAAAAAACATTCTGCAGTGGAAAAGCGCCAAGTTTCATGAACTTTTGATACAATTCTTTACAATTTATGTAATTTCTAAGAATCATAGACGAGAAATCGGCCTATTTCTTGACAAATGTCTCCTCCATATAGCACGAGTATGATACTGATGATACCCACATGTAACACTCTCCTCTCCTCCTGACTCCAGATCTGTTACAACATCCTGCAGCTGTGTCTCAGGGAGGTGTTTGAGTTCAGGTTCATGCAGACCGATCCAAACTGGGCCAACTTCTTCTACAACGCTGACACCAACAAGGTAATGCACTGGGAAATAATAAAGAATGGGAAGCCATGCTGACCAGATTTATAAATCCTCTCATGCAGCAGATGAATAACCCTCTCATCTGTCCTGCAGGTTGTTCTGTTGGACTTTGGTGCGTGCAGAGACTACCCAGAATCCTTTGTAGACGACTACATAGAGGTATGATGAATGTTAAATTATAAGACACCCACACAACATGATTTATGCAACAGGATTTCTGTGAATA
>NW_011349675.1:0-4644 GCF_000735185.1 Notothenia coriiceps
TTCTGATGATAATACTTTTCTACTTTCACTTGAGGAACATTTTTGAATGCAGGACTTTTACTGTAACAGAGTATTCCTACACTCTGGTACTTCTACTTTTACTCAAGTACCAGATCTGAGTACTTCAATCTTGTACTTGAGTTAAAGTAGAAGTACTCAGATCTTGTACTTGAGTAAATGTAGGAGTACACCTCTGATTAAAACACACAAACTCAACATACAAACGCACACAATTAACAAAACTGCATTTGAAAGTAACTTAAGTAGATTGTTCTTCCACTGGTGAGCAGTCCATTAAAACATCATGACGTCTATAAAGTCAAATCCGTACACATAGTAGGAAGTGTAATTATAAAGTGACTGAAGCAGCATCCAGTAATAATGGATATTGGAGGACTGACGGCCTCCAGCTGCTCTGCAGGGTCTTTGTTGCTGGGTTACAGCCTTAAGAGACTCATTATTTCCCTTTTTTAATTGGAGATGACGTGAGGGTTGAGACGATATTAAAAGATACTCTGGTGTTACATTAACGCACATCCTGTGACATCTGTGTTCCTCTTTATACTCCTGACTGTAAACCTTTGCATCTTACTTTGCATAATACTACCAAAACTAAAGCCAATAAATAAAAACTAAGACGAAATGTATATTTAGTTTTCGTTGACAAGACGAGACGGGACTAAGGTGTTATTGGTGGACTATCGGACATTCAAAATGCAGGACATTTTCTCCCAATTGTCCGTCTTGTCTGTCAAAATGGATCCCTGTCATTGTTTGAATTAGTTGGGATTCTGGGAGTCTGCACACGTCACTCAAGTAAAGTGTTAAGAGAGTGAAATGTTGCTATACGCAATGTCAACACTTGATACTGTCATCTTGATTCCAATTTCAGATACCTGTATTTGCTTAATTGAATTGGTTTAAAGAGAGAAAACATTTTGACTAAAAGTTGACTAGCCCTGCAGCAGCACAGTGTGGAGCATTGACTCTGAGTTACCTGCTTCAGGTGTCCTCCATGCCCGGCAGGATCATGATGATGGACACCAGCGTGCCGAGCAGCAGCAGGAGGAGAAGGCCAGCCGGGTGATGGTGGAGTTAAAGGCTGACGGGCAGCAGGAGACAGCAGGCAGGAGGCGGAGCCACACAGACACGACGCCTGCAGGGAGACAAGGCACGGTTATTCATATTATAACAATAATGCACACAATGTGGACAATATCGTTTTTTTTAATGCACATATTTTTATATTTTATTCCATTCTATTTCAATGTAAATACTGTAAATTCTCCCTCTCCTGCACAAGACATACAGTGATTTAGGGAGGCAGGAATCAGGCCTGTGGGCAGGAATCAGGCCTCCTGCATGATTCAGAAACTGAGGCGGAGATCAGCCATCCTTCACTAAACACGAGCGCAGCAAAGCACCGGAGTAAACCATGCAGCCGTGACCAGATAAAGCCAGTTTCCATGTTTAAGACTCGTCTGGGCAACAAACAGTCCTTATAAATAACTCAGTAAGAGGAAAACGACAAAAACACCAGAGCAAAACTGCCCTCATAAAGGGTCCAAAATGTCTGTGTCAAAAACTGTAATGAAACTGAATATTATTATTATTTTACACTTTGACTTTCAATTAACTCCTGTCCAGATTACTACCAAATACTTGTTGATTTGTAACCCTTTAATGCCAGTTTGTGTACATAGTCTGATTTAAGTTTTGATTATATTTCACATCATTAATCAAAATCTGCAAAACAACTAAAAGGTGTTAAAGTGGAGTAGAAGTACAAAGTAACAACAAATTGAAAGACTCAAGTAAAGTACAAGTACCTCAAATGTGTACTTGTACAGTACTGGAGTAACTGTTACTTTGTTCACACCACAGCCTTTAAATGATAGTTTGTGTACATAATCCCACTATTGTTTACAACATGAAAAAACACATATTTAAAAATGTTACTACTTCTGCTTTTATTCTTTCTTCAGTCTGGGATATTTTACTGATGAGCAAGAGCATCTATTTCAAAGACATAATACAGTAACCATGCCAAATAGGGCAAAGTAGCTTAATCTAGTGGAAAATAGAAAAAAGGAGGCTCTATATTTAAAGACTGATGTCATACAAATGAAAGCATCTATGGAGAAATGGCTGTGGGGTCAAAGGTGTGTACTTAATGTGTTTCAATGGGGAGGTGTGTGGGTGTCTGTCTCAAAGCAAGACATACACAATATGTTGTTGTAACAGCAGTATCTAAAAAGCCAGAAAAAATTAAATCCCCTTTCTATTTGGGACGAGGTAATAGCCTTGTATTTGTTTACAATGTTCTTTTATCTTAATCATGCATTTTAGGATTGGAAGTTGGATAAGCAGCCGTTTGAGCTTTCAGATAATATTGTATTTGAGGTCAAATCCCCTGACACATTTCACATGTAGTCTAGTGGGAATCTATGTTGTATATAATGAAAAGTATCAAAGTCCAAAAGGGATAAATACCGAAGAAAAGGGTTAAATATAAAATAGCACGAATGGTTATCATGGGAACGACAAGGAGAGAAAAACAAAACAGTGACGCCCTAAGAGACTGAAACCCGGAAGCTGTGGCTTTTTAAGAAACATCTTACAAATCCAACAAAAACTGTAAATGTATCTATATTATTAATTGACTTCAGTCATAATACACATTAAAAGCAGAATGACACTATGAGTTAGTAACCGTAAATAAAATAAACAAAGACGCACATGTTCACACGTCTAACTCCATTCACAAATCTGGCAATTCAACACTAAATTCACGTTATTTTGAATAAAAACAAATTTTAAGTTGGTAAATGTTAGTTTAAGTTGGGTATAATGTTTAACTTTACACATCGGCACATGTTTGTCATCTTTAATTAGATGTTTAGGTTACTTATTTTCACCATATATCCCATGAGGGTTGCTCAGCAGCGTATGAAGCCAGAAACAGAGCGACTGTAGATTAAAAAAGTAGCCAGATGTGGGCCGACAGAGTATGCGCAGTTGAGTTTCCCTTAAGCCACGTCTCCGACCTCCCGCTCTCGGCTCATTCAAATGAATGGAGATGTACAATAACACTGGATTCAGCTTTTAGTGCATGTTTACACCTTTAAGACCATCATGATTTAAAAAAGGGCTTTACAAGTGTTCGTGCTGGGAAGTTAATTAAGCTCCAAAAAAAGTACACGCCGATTTACAGACGTCTCTTTGCCCAATGTAAGTCAGTGGAGAAAAGTATTTTTGAGCCAGAATGACGTCATGTGACGTGTAGTACCACCGTTTGGCCACTACGTCCATTCAAAGAAATCGGCTTCAACGGTCGGAGAAAAGACTACATTACTAAATAATGTAACGTAACTTATTTGGTTCCGTGTTTTACAATGTACGCCTATTTTAACTAGAAACAGGTATTCATAGTACTTATAATGTTAAATAATATGTCTACAGATACTGGGGTAGTAACATATTTAAGACTTGTTTATATAGTTTGTCACATGACTTTCTGTAGATCTTTATCTGTTTTCATTTGCAAACAACGCGTACTTAAAATAGTCAAGAAACCGTAACAATACAATGCCTACATACATCGTGTAACAACAACACAAAAATTAAATGTTTACTTACACAACTGGCGAGGGATCCTATTGCCAAACAAGCCCCCATGTTGATCTAATCCACAAATATAGTTATATAGATGAAAAGCGTGAAATGTTGAAAAAGTTCAGGAAGAAACCGAAACTGTATAAAGTCAAGTTAGTGATGTCTTGCTTCTTTAAAGAAACCGACGGATATCCGTTAAGCCTCTTCAAAATAAAAGCATGCAGTCACGTGAAGCCTACACATAAACTCAAATTACATCGTGTGCATGTTGGAAGTCAATATTGGCAGCATATCTATACATAACACGAATTGGTGCAATATTAGAAGTTGTGTTACATTTAACACAAGTTCTAATAATACATTCACATTATTGTATATTTATTTGATTCTTCATATCTCAATATAATTTTGTTAAAGGTCCCCTATTATACTGTTTTTCATCAATATAGTATAGGTCTCAGATATATACAAACATGTCTCTGAGTGTTTGGCTCCAAATACCAAACAGATCATTGCAGCATCCCATAATCCCCTCTGTTTCAGCCCTGTTTCAAAAGTGCTGATTCTCTGTCTGTTGCTTTAGATGAAAATAAGGAGCCACTCCCCACGCCCCTCTGAGAGATATTTGGTTAAAGAGAGCACAATAGGCGCGTTCACACCGGAGTACTTTTCCCTGTACTTTTCCAGTTTAGTTCTATTAGTACCCCTTATTTTGCGTTCACACCAAAAAGAGTACTTAGTGCCGAGAACTTTTACCCCCATTTTTAATGCCTGCTAGAGAGGTGGTACTATCCTGGGGGGAAAAAAGTACCAATTTCTGATTGGCTGGGCGAATTGCAAACCACGCCCCGTAAAACTCTTGAAAAGTTTTGTGAAGCCGCCATTGTATTTGTTGGCATTAGCATTATTAGCATTAGCCCCGCGCACCAACGGAGAGAGACTAACTTATGGCAACACAAAAGAAAACATGGGAGCGGTGGAGTGATGAGGAGGTGTTGGCGTTCTGGCAATTTACTCGGAAGGCTTCAG